>NW_020537758.1:53584806-53789221 GCF_003426905.1 Ctenocephalides felis
TACAAACAAGATTTATAAATTCTTGGAATGATTTGTTATTTCACGTGTTTTGCTTATTATTAACTTCCCGAAGGAAGTTCATATTTTGACAGAAAATCCGGCTTCCTAATTGTTTGTCGACGTTTCAAGTCATTCTGAACTGTTTGGAAAAAATATATATGCGCATATTATACGAGTGTGTGTCTGTATGTCACTTGTATTTCTTTATAATTAGAAGGTAACTTCAAAGACTTTTCATTCAGGTTTTGTAAAAAATTTTGAACCTATTTTTAAATTTCAAATATCGTTCGAATTGAGATAATTCTGCATAATTTTTGGCTTAGGTGGGCCAGGTCGATTTTTTTGCAATCAAATATTATTTTTTAGACAATTCAGAAATACTAAAAACGTCAAAAGAACATAAAATTACATGTCGCATTTAAAAAAACAAAAGACTTCTTTTATAAGTAATAATTGTTAAATTTATATATTATGTTATGTAAACTTATTTTATTTTATTAATTATTGAAATTAGAAATTATCAAAAGTAAATAAAAAAACGAATTAACGTTATTATTAAAAAACAAATATAAAAGTTGGCTTGTAATGATTTTTTGACATATAATTTATGGAGTTTTCAACATCTTTATTTGGAAAATTTTAATTGGTAAATTATTATTTCAAAACAATTATCTTAAAAACAGTAAGAAATAATTTAAAAAATATGAGAAAGAAAAGTTAAAATCATGCATAACTATTGAAATCACGTAACATATTTCAATTAATATCCATGATACATGCCGTACACGTAAATTATTAATTGAATCCCAATTTTATATTTTGCTTTATTTATTAATTAATAATACTACAAAATCCTGAATTGTGCAATAAAAGACCTAGAAAATTTTTAGATAAAATAAAGATTATAGTGGTTGAAATTAAACTTTAAAGATCTTTTGTGTGAAATAATTTGTAAAATATATGATTAATACATATGTACATTCCAATTTTTGGTTTAGGCTATTATTTGTTTTATGTCTTAGCTTAACATATTTCAATTAATATCTATGATACCTGTCGTACACGTAAATTAATTATTAAATCACAATTAATATTTTGTTTTATTTTATTAATAATAATACCGCAAAATCCTGAATGGTGCAATAGAGGACCTAAAAAATTTTTGGATAAAATAATAAGATTTATAGTGGTTGAAATTAAACATTAAAGACCATTTGATTAAAATACTGTAAAGGGTGTAAATACAAAATAGATAATTTGTAAATATATCATATAGAAATTATGTAAAATTCCAATTTTTAATTTGGCCTATTATTTGTTATAGTCTTAGCTTAGTTAGCCAGTAGACCTTGTAATAATTATTAATATGATTTTTAAATGATAGTTCATATTTTTATTGATTAGACCATAACCTAAATCAGTCAACATTTAAATGTCACTCGATAATATTTATGTAATTGGTTTAATTTCTAAATATTATTGTATATTAACTTCCCGTAGGGTAAGTTATTGTAATGGGCCGAAAATCGGAATTGAAAATTTTTACATTTCTCGACGTTTTGAAGGTTTCTGAACGTTTTGGCATACCTCAGAAAAATGGATGTGTGTGTGTGTGTGTGTGTATGTATGTATGGATACAATTTTCGCCCACGTTTTCGGGCGTACGGATTAACCGATTTGAATAATTTAAAAAACATTCGATTCCTATTGATAAGGAGAAGAGCTGATTAGTTTTTGGCAAAGCAGGTCCAGCAGTTACGGAGATAAGGAGCAAAGAGTGCAGAAAATGAAATCGAGTTTTTGAGAGAACGGAGCATCCGATTTGAATGATCTAAGAAACATTCAATTAGTAATGATTAGGAGAAGGGTTATTAGTTTTTCGCAAAAGCAGGCCCAGCCATTTCGGAGAAACAGAGCTAAATGTACAAAAAATGGCAGTTTTTGAGAGAATTAAGCGTCCGATTCAATTGATTCAAAGAACTTTCTGCTTGTCTTAACAAAATAATTGATTTTGGAAAAAAAAATTTTGTACCATTTTTTTTTTTTTTTTTTTTTTTAAATTTTTTAAATTTTTTGTATATCGAAAATAATTCAGATTTTATTTTTAATTCTGACTATAGTTCTAATATACTTAAAACAAATAATTTCAACTCTGCAATTCAGTTTATATAATTCTTATAAATATTAGACAATGTTACAATATTTATAATAATCTATTTGTAAACATTCAATATTCCTCGAACATTTCGTTACGGTACGGGAAGTTCCAGCAATTTGCCTTAAGGCACGATGCCACCAACCTCACTAGTTTAATTTATCTTTTTAGAATACTAGAAATATCAAGTACGTTTTGACAAAGCATGTATGATTTCAATTGTTTGATGACTTCAATTCTGTGAAATTTGTAAAATCGTTTGTTTTATTTTAATATTTTGTTTGGAATGGCAAATGCAATTTAAATAATATTTAATTGACAGTTCTTTAATATATAGATAATTTACAAACCTAAAAATTTTATGTTTTATCTAGTAACACAAATGTGATTTACCATTCATTTACATAGCTGATATAATATAACAATCATATTTGCGGTAAACTTAAGTAAACAAATTTAAATATTTATATTGCAAGAATATTTGCTAGACGTCTGATGAAGTAAATTATTACTAAAAATAATATTATATAATAATTGTCAACATTTTAAATAGTTTTAAGTTCCATGAATATTCAAAAGTGGTAAAATTTAATGTTATAGAAAAGTATAGGAATAAATATAGTAAACAAAGTCTTAGTTGTATATGTATATAAATACTATACACGTGCATTTAATTTGAAAAAATGGGAAACAATTAGCGTTGAAAAAAATCCTCAAAAAATTGCATAATTGCAATTTTGCTTATTAATGTTTTCATTTAATGTTGAAAGTTCTGAGAAGTTATTTGGAGTAAGAGAACACTTTTGACCGTGTTTTTTATGCTTGATATAATTTTCTTGAAATGATGCTTTCAATACTATATGTCATTATTAGATTTAATTTTGAATACTTCGGAACTCACTAAGCTGGTTGATCCATAGTGTCAAAAATGTGGAAGAAATTTGTTTGAATTAATTGAGGATGTCCAAGACCGCTGGACCAGCCATCAGAAAAAAACATCAATTCTTCATTTTGTCAATACAAGTCAATGTTTTAGGAATCATTCAATTCGGATGCTCTGTTCCCTCATAAATTGAATAGTCATTTTTGTTACTTTTTGCCACGTATCTTCGAAATAGCTAGACCAGCCTTGGACAATAAATCGAATGTTTTGAATTATTCAAATGAATTGAACTGTGCTCTCAAAATAGTCGATGAAAATTTGTGTCCGCACATACCAAAATGTTATAAATATAAAAATAGATAAAAAAATATGTTTTATTACACACATACACTTATACATACATTTTTTCTACAGTATGTCAAAATGTTTGAATCATGAAGCTACCTATATAAAAATTTTCATATTCGATTTTTTCAATTACTATTACTTACCCTAGGAGAAGTTAATAATAAAGATTATATAATATTTTAACTAATAACAAAAAAAATCAAGTAGTATTATCAATGAATTATTATTATCATTATTAACTTCCCGTGGGGTAAGTTATTGTAATCGTCCAAAAATCGAAATTGAATGTTTTTTGCATTTCTCGACGTTTGGAAGGTTTCTGAACATTTTGGCATACCTCAGAAAAAAATGGATCTGTTTCGAAGATACAGAGCTAAATGTGCAAAAAATGGCATTTTTTGAGAGAACTAAGCGATTTAAATGATTTAAAGAACTTTCTACTTGTTTTAACAAAATAATTGATTTTGGAAAAAAAAATTGTTCCAAAATGTTTTTTTTTTTCTTTTTTAGTTTTTTTTTTTGTATATCGAAAATAATTCAGATTTAATTTTTAATTCTGACTAAAGTTCTAATATACTTTAAACAAATGATTTTAACTTTGCAATTGTGGCGGAATTAGCTCATGTGTAGCGTTTCCGATTCACACGCGGAAGGTTCGGAGTTCGAATCCCCGGCATAATATAGAAATACTATTAAAAATAGTTTGAAATAATGTTGAAAATAGTTTGAAATAATGTTAAAAATAGTTTGAAGTAGTATTAAAAACAGTTCAATCACGTATAAAAAGGTTTGAAAATAAAAAATTAAATTGAATAGAAGTAATAGAAGTAAGAATAGAAGTAATGAAGACGTAAGAAGATAGAAGATATAATGATAGATAATAAAGAAGAAAAAAAAAAGAAGAATGAAGTTGCGTTGAAGAGTACATAGAATAGGATAGAATATATAAAATAGGAAGAAGAATAGGATTATATAAAAAAAATAGTATGAACCTGAAAAGATTGTATTGAAATTGAAATATTGTAATGAAATTAAAATATGTTGTACGTGGCTAAATGCTCGAGTAAGCGAGGCCAATAAAAATAAATAAATAAATAAATAAAACTTTGCAATTCAGTTTATATAATTCCTATAAATATTAGAAAATTTTACTGTATTTATAATAATCTATTAAAAAACATTCATTATTCCTCGAACATTTCTTTTCCAGGGAAGTTCCAGCAATTTGGCTTAAAACACTATGACATACACAACACTAATTATTATTATCATTATTATTATTATTCAACAGACTGTTAATCTTCTTTGGTTATATTATACTTTTGTTAATGTTAATTGCTTAAATTAATTTAATATTTTAATAATTTAATTAATAGCTTAAATTAAACTAAATTAAATTAATACTTTTTTATTTATTTACCATTTATACAAAATGACTGGTAAAATGAAGAGTGAATATATGCAATACAAATAATTAAAATATATCTCAGCAAACAAAATCAAATTATCCCGCCGAAAATCTGTCCATATCCGCTAGCAAATAATATACACAAAACGAATTATTTCAGTAACCAACATGCAGTATACAAGCGCGTATGTGTAATTTGTGTTTCGCGAAGATTATTATTCATTTCCGTCGCAGCAGTGGGTTGAAATTAGTATTCGGCTAAACTTGTACTCGTAAATCAGCCGGCGATGTAAAGGACCGCCGCCGGAGGCCGCTGGAGTTCCGAATTCAGGCCGCTTTTGCAGAACCAAAGAATTATAGTTCGCCCTTAGCCGTGAACTTAACGCGGACCTTTGAAACAATGTATTTAGTTTAACACGCGGTTAATCATCATTTGTCGCGTTATGGGATGCGCGCTTGTTAATGCCCTTTTCGCGGTTCGGGACCAGTATTAACTTTCTTAGTCGTATATTAAATTTGTATCTTGTTTTGAGAAGATTTACGGTTCGAAGTTGCTTATTTTTGTGTTAAACTAATTAGGCACTCGTATATATTTCATGATGTTGAATATTTTGTACATAATTATGTTCAGTTTTATAATTTTACAGAGAGGGAACTTAATGAACACCCTTGTGAATTAACTTCTGTAGTATAATTTATAATCACACAATGCCCAATAACACTATCGCTCAGACTATTCGACACAAATAGATATTTATAGATGATTTTTTTCATGCAATAGTGTAGATGAGGCACAAAAGGCCAATGTAACTTTAAGTAATTATACTTAACTATAGTTGAGTCATCTGTGCCTTAAGGCAAATTGCTGGAACTACCCGTACCGTAACAAAATGTTCGAGGAATAAGAAATGTTTTCAAATAGATTATTATAAATACTGTAACATTTGTCTAATATTTATTTATAAGAATTATATAATTCGAACTACAAAGCTAAAGTTATTTATTTAAAGTATGTAAGTAAGTTTTAAAACTTTAGCCAGAATTGAAATCGAAATCTGAATTATTTTCAATGTACCAAAAAATGACTTTTTTCCAAAAGCAATTGTTTTGTCAACACAAGCAGAAAGTTTTTTTAATAATTCAATTCAAATGCTTATTACTCTCAAAAACTGCTATTTTTTGTATTTTTTGTTCTTAGCTCTGTATCTTCGAAATGGTTGGGCCTGCCTTTGCCAAAAACTAATAACCATTTCTCTCAATCATTGCTAATTGAATGTTTCTTAGATCATTCAAATCGTATGCTCCGTTCTCTCAAAAACTCGATTTCTATTTTCTGCACTCTTTGCTCTTTATCTCCGTAATTGTTGAACCTGCATTTGCCAAAAACTAATCAGCACATCTCCCTATCAATTGGAATCGAATGTTTTTTGAACTATTCAAATCGGTTGATCGATGCGACCGAAAATGTGAACGAAATAATGCAGACACACAAAACACATATCTAGTCCAAAATGTTCAGAAACCTTCAAAACGTCGAGAAATGTAAAAAATTTCAATTTCAATTTTTGGTCGATTACATTAGCTTACCCTGCGGGAAGTTAATAAACAACTTTCGAACAAAGCAAATTAAAATTATCAATTAATTCCTAATTATAGAAATATGTTTTGTTACAATTTTACTAAAATTTATCATATATTCATTGCATAAAAAGCGACTTCATATGCTTTTTATGCAATGACCGTTTGCATATTTACCGAGATTATGTAAACTTTTAAAAATGGGCTGAATTTTAATTACTCATTATTAGATTTTTATTATTTCAATAAATCGTTATAAAATACCAATGGTTATAATATAACTCTTATAAATGCTTATTGAAACATGTTCGTCAAATTAATATTATATAAATTTATAAAGTCAATATTGGCTGACAAAACTTAAATATATGTACATTCACACAATTTTCTCAAAACATTTTTTAAAATGAAACATTGATATATTCATAAAGTCAACTATCAACCAAGGAAAATATTGACCGCACCGAAAAATATACAAATTTGTTAGTCTTGTAAGTACGTTTTGTTTGTAAAAGTAAGTTTGTGCGCTTATATTCAGAATAAGATCAAGATATGATCAAGATCAGAAATATTGATCAAATTTTAATGATTAAGAAAAATATATAAATAATTTTGGATATTGAATCAATTTTGATAGTTAAAAATTTCTACATACATATAGCCTTATTGTTTTAGCCAAACTATATTTAAGCACAAATATTGATTTTAAATAGATTCTGTACTAATTAAAGTATACAAAATGAAAATGTAAAATATAAAAAAAAAATATAATAAATTTGCATTCATTTAGCGTATCTATTAATACTTTATTACCTACTCTTCCATAAACTTATAAGTAAAAAGTTTCCTGGAAAGATATTGCTCTGTCTTTTAATAAAACTCGTGACAAACTGATTTCGCCACATATAGATAACCCAAAAAAACCCGAATCGTGGATTTATCGAGTGGAAGAAAAAAACAATTTATGAAATGTAGATAAATATTTTGTGTTTTTTTCTTTCTCAAAACAGCGGGAGTTTAGAAGAGTGCCGTATTCTCGAGTGCCATATATCTATAATCTTGATGGCAAACTCTCCTGAATATCTCCGGTTATTTTGCCCCTTTCGGCATCGACTTCATAGTTTATACCCGGGGAATACACAGTGTAAACCGAAGGTCGCTGGCTTCTGATTGGCCATATAAATCATCCCCTTACAGATATTGCAGTCATAATTCTTATACGGGAGTCGGGGGTGCGCCGGAACGCAGCCCCAACGGTGGAGATTGTCAGCCCGTGGGATATCGCGTGATTAAATATCGCTTCAACTTGATTTTACGATTTCCTTTTAATCTGTTTGAATAGGATCTTTTGCTTCTTGCAACGTCCGATTGTCTGTGGATAAGTCATAATATTCGTTATAAACCCAATGAAATATCTCGAGCGATATCATAATTAGCTAATGAACTAAAAGTGAAATGTGATGTGAGATACAAGTTATAAAAGAAAAATTAACTAGTGGTGTATGGCATCGTGTCTTAGGGCAAATTGCTAGAATTTCCCGTGCCGGAATGAATTATTCAATACTGTAACTTACATTATTTGTATTTTAGACCAAATATAATATAATATCGTATAACGTTTATATATGTTTACATAAAGAGTAAATAAACAAAACTCTTAATACAAAATAAAATCTTATATTTCTAAGAATTATATAAAGTGAATTGCAAAATAAATTATTTATCTCATGCATATAAATGAACTTGAATTAAAATTAAAATTTGATTTAGTCTTGATATTAAAAAAATGAAATGAAAAAAAAAATAATTTGAAAAAAATGTCTTTCCCTAATCTTTTCGTGACAAGCAGAATATTTTTTGAATCATTCGAATTGGATGCTTATTTATTCTCTCAAAAACTGCTATTTTTTACACTTTTAGCTTCTTATCACTGAAACGTCTGGGCCTGTTTTCCAAAACTAATCACCACGTCTCCTCATCATTAAGAATTGAATGTATTTTGAATCCTTCTCATTCTGTTCTTTAAAATACTTGATTTCTGTTTTAAGCAGTCTTTGCTTCGTATTTCGGAAGCGGCTGGACCGACCTTTTCCAAAAATAATTCAGCACTAATCCCCATAAGTAGTTATCGAATGCTTTTTGAATCATTCAAATCGATTGACCAGTAATCTCAAAAACGTCGACGGAATATTGTATCTACACACACATGCATACACACACATATTTTTTTTCTGAGGTATTCGAAAATACTCAGAAACCTTTGATACTTAAAGATATGCAAAAATGCTCAATTTCGATTTTTTTATTATTATAATAACCCACCTTTCGGAAAGTTAATGATAAGCAAAGTGATCTATCTGTAAACAAGTTACAGTAATTATTGAAAGAGTTTTTTTTATTCTCATATCTAAACATCTATCTGAACCTTACGTTCTATGAGCTGTTGGGCTGAAACTTACTTCGTATTTTTAGATGATAACCCAATGGTTAATCCATCCATATTTGATAATTCTTATGATTGGAATTCATCTAATAGGGCTCTTTATTGGTGCAGCAATACCGGACAAGGGCTATCTCTATCTCTACTTCGAAACATATTGCTATCTATATTTACAAGTGAAAATTGATTGAAATAAATTGAACAAGAAAAGAAACGTAATACAGTCTACGTTCTACGTTTTATTATGTTATGGCGTACTTCTTGATGACAACATCATTTCTTTGAATCCTATCTCAAAATCAGTACAGCTGTTATGACAACTGTCATTATCGTATCCTGGCACAACCGTAACCTATCTCTCTTATATCAAATTTATAACATAGGTTTGTAAAGTAAATTTTTAATCGTGTTTTTCCAATCTAGATCAAAACTGTCGATGTACAATAAAATTTTATTATACAAGGTTATCCTCAAACCAGTTTGGATGCATGGCATTCATCTATGGGGTGCTGCTAAAGTCAGTAACATACAAATAATGCAACGATTCCAAAATAAAATACTCAGACAAGCAATATCCGCGCCAAGGTATGTACCGACATGGATAATTCATCCAGACACCGATACATTCACAATCAGTGAAGAAATTAAAAAGAGTGCCCTTAACTTCAAGAGTAAAATTGACCATCATCCAAATGAACTGATAGCAAGTCTTAACAAAACTACATATAATATAAGACTAAAATGAAAGCAATTATTAGATCTAACACTTTAGTCAATGATGTGTATGTGTATATGTAGTCTGTGTAATGTACTTTGTCAAACTAATTACTCAATGTCTTTCTATTTAGAAATATTGTAATTTATAAGATAATAAAAAAAAGTTTTACCAATCACTAGTTAGTTTCTAATAAAATATGAGTAGGAATATCTATTATCGAATTATCTATTTATTGTTTTAGATCCTGGATAAATATCAATTCTGGATAAACAGTAAGTGATACTTACTCCAAAAATGTTAAAATATTCAGGACTTTTCACTGTCGCAATTACATCATCCGGTTGCATGCAAAGAACATTTTGAAGCGACTGCGAGCACGCACATTTTAATTTCCATAATAGAACTTGGGATTCATTAAGCAGCGCCGTAGTATCTTTTTTACATGGCATCGCATTACGTTTCGCATCGGATTTTCGTTGTCCGTTTTTCATTATGTATATACCAAAGAAAACTTCATTATTCACTTAACTCCGTAGCCATGGAACGCGATACACTGACTCTCGCATTTCTCAAATTAAATCATAACACAAGGAAAGCAGAGGTATGAAACATTAACATTAGATTGTTGCGGCGGTGTAGGTGCACCGAGCTTTGGATCGAATGGATTACGCGGAAAAAGCTGCGACCATTTGTTCATTTTGCGCATCCGTGCACTATGAAACGCATACCTTCGTGGGAAAAAGGTTAGTCTAGGATTTCACATGTGTTTGTTCATTAGTATATTGATTAATAACGCATTCAAACCTATGATATTATTCTGTATACTATACATACATTATATTTTTTTTTTAAATTTCCTAACTCTCAAAAGTAAAAATTGCGTACATTTTTGAAAAATTGCAAATTCTACTCAATTATTTTGGATCAAAGCTCGAAACGCTCTAAACATTCCTGATATTTCTTTGAAAATTTGTAATAGCCTCGAAGCTGCAATGATTTGTTTATTTGCCGCCACCTCTCACTCAGAAATGTATGAGAAATTTTAAAAACTTGGTGGGTTCAAACAGAAAAAAAATTATTTAAAGATTAAGATTCTCTATAAGTAAGTATAATGTCAAAATATCTGTCTATTTTGTACTTTTATTCATAAAAAATAAAAACTAGCTGTAAGTGGAATTCTGTCTTAAGGCAATTAGGGCATCGTGCCTTAAGGCAAATTGCTGGAACTTCCCGTACCAAAAATTATTATTTTTTTTAAAAACGATTAACATTTTTGAAAAAAAAATTACTTCGAAAAAATCAGATTTTTGAGAAACTATAAATTTGACAAAAAATTACTTTTTTTGAAAAAAAAATTGAAAAAAAAATTATTTAAAATTTTTTTTAAATCTTTTTTTTTGAAAAAAAAAATGTTTTCTTTATTTTGACATATGTTGGAAGATCTGAACTTTTTTTCAAAGCAATCGTACTGCTTTAAATGCATAGAGACAAAATATAAAGCGCGTAAGCGCCGCGTCGCTGTCTAACGGGTAAACATTGGTACGGAACCCATAGGAATGTAAACAAAATTTATACTTATTGTTAAAATCTCTATAAAATATCTGATAATTTGATGTGCATATGTCTAATGATCATTTTTGACCGCCAGATGGCAATTTTATAGAGATTTTTATAAAGTGTACACATTTTGTGTAAATTTTTTTGGGTTCCGTACCAAGATTTTTAATTACGGTACGGAAAGTGCCAGCAATTTGCCTTAAGGCAAATTTCCTAATAGCCCGGTCAATTAACGCATTGAAGATTACTATAATTCATAATGGGCTGTAACTTGGCAAAATGGTTTGAAATACAATTATAAAAGAAATCGCAAAAGTCCTCATCGATCCGATGCGAGCTAAAAAATGGCACCTGGTCGAATGTAAAAAAATTACCCTTTTGCGATTTTTAGCTAAATGATCAGTTTTATCGCAAAATTACCTGAAACAATATTGAAGAGCATAAAATTATCTAAAAAAATGAATGAATACTTATTTGCTCAGAGCCGCCATTTTAAAGATATATTACTTTGTAAAGTACGTTTGAATATAATCTACGAGGTAGTGTGCTTGGCATGCTTTTTTTACGTGGTATACCCAGTAAGCCTATTTCACGGGTCTGTTGTGATTCTGTTGTTTTTTTATAATTACCTCTCTTAGTTTTACCCACCCAAATTTACAAATATTATTTTGCAAGTGTTCCGAAACAAACAAGGCGCACTTAAAAGCTCATAACTTCCAAATAACATAAGATTTTTTTTTCTATTTTTTCAGGGCAATTAAGTTCAAAACTTCTCATCTCATTGCTTCGGCCTGTCATTAAGTTCTGATAGACACTGAATATATATATATATATATATATATATATATATATATATATAAATTTAGGTATAGATAAAATAATATGAATAAATCACTCTCGCCCGTAAACACAATAGAATGTGGCTTGTCCATTAAAGGGCAACAAATATGTATATCACATGCGTGGGATATTCTTATCGTCTTGTTTCACTTGTTATGCCTTTTCGTGTATTTATTTCAATATTATTCTTAACCGCTTGAACTTTATGTTAATATATTCATATATCTGAATAAAAATTCTATGTATGCCGATATGCGGTGTTAGATTCAATCTTCTAGAAAGCTTTTTCGAGGTACCGTAAATATCTCTCTATGTATGAGTGATGTACATGCAAAATGTATAATCTACTTATATATATATATATATATATATATATATAAATAAATAGAAGGGCGGAGCACAAAAGTCCAATTTGACTTTGAGCAATTGTATAGCAAAAAACGAACCAATTATCACAACAAATAACACAAATCAAACAAACAACTATCTGAATATGTTGAGAAAAAGCCAATTTATTATCATAAAAATATATATTTTTTACTCATTTTCAAAAAATACCAACTATCCTTTGTACCCCAAAAGCAGTATAAAATGACACAGCCAGGGGCAAACAAATCCAATGTCTTATTTTTAATTTTAAAGGGATTACTCATAAATTAAATTCAACTCTAGTAAAATTTACTTGTTTAGCATGGTTTACTGTTTTATCAACTGTTTTTCATTGTTCACATTTAGTTGGTCCTTTTTACGCCACCCGCATGTATGCATTTAAGGACTTTATTTAAAAATATTTGTAATAATACGGCAATGTGAATTAACGTAAACTAAACAAGAGTGTTCATAACCATAATTTGTTATAGATTTTCAAACATATGGCAGTTTATGTTCTGACAGCGACGTTCCTTCGCCCTCTTCTTCAAATAATATTGTTTCTAACAAAATTTCTAACTTTACTTGTTTTTGAGATATTGGTGGTGAACTTTTTACCCGCGTAGCTTTAAGTACCGATCTTCTTTATTAAATTCAACGGGGGAACTAGTGGTGCATGGCATTGTGCCTTAAGGCAAATAGCTGGAATTTCTCATACCGAAATTAAAATTTTGGAACATTTTTTTTTAAACTTAGAAACAATTAGATTTTCGAGAAATTCGATTTTTAACTTCCCGTAGGGCAAGTTATAGTAATCGCAAAAAAATCGTAAATGAAAATTTTTATATATCTTTTCGTTTCAAAGGTTTCTGAGTATTTTGGCATACCTTAGAAAAAATGGATGTATGTGTGTGTGTGTGTATGTGTGTGTGTGTGTATGTATGTGTGTGCGGATACAAATTTTCGTCGACGATTTTGGGAACACGGATCAACCGATTTAAATAATTCAAAAAACATTCGATTCGTTTTTATATGGAGACGTGCTGATTAGTTTTGGCGAAGGCAGGTCTAGCCGTTCCGAAGATACGGGGCAAAAAGTGCCGAAAACGGTAACTCAGTTTTTAAGAGAACGGAGCGTCCGATTTCAATAATTCAATAAACATTTCACTTGTATTGACAAGATGAAGAATTGATCAAATTTTCATAAAGGCAGGTCTAGCGGTTTCGGAGATCTAATGAATAAAGTAAAAAAATGCCATTCGGCGGTTAAAAATGATCATTAGACATATGCACATCAAATTATCAGATATTTTATAGAGATTTTAACAATAAGTATTTTTTTTTACATTTCTATGGGTTCCGTACCAATGCTTATGCGTTAGACGGCGGCGCGGCACTTGCGCGCTTTGACATTTCGTCTCTATGCAGTTCAAGCAGTACAATTGCTTTGAAAAAAAATTCAGAATTTCCAAAATATGTCAAAATGAAGAAAACATTTTTCTTTTCAAAAAAATTGTGTTTTCAAAACAAAAAAATTTTTTTAAAAAAAAAAGTAATTTTTTGTCAAAATTATAGTTTCTCAAAAATCTAATTTTTTCGAAGTAAAATTTTTTCCAAAATGTTAATCGTTTTTAAAAAAATAATAATTTTTGGTACGGGAAGTTCCAGCAATTTGCCTTAAGGCACGATGCCTTAATTGCCTTAAGACAGAATTCCACTTACAGCTAGTTTTTAAAATTTTCAACCCTTTTTCAAAGCAATTGCGCTGAGCATGCTAACGAATAACTTTTGATTTTTTTGCGATTACTATAACTCCTATCTTACGAGAAGTTCATAATATTTACTTTAGCTCAATAGCCTACTGCAATTATTCAATAATTGGATTGTCTGTAGTTTAAAGAACTTTGCAAAATTTAACGTTTGCTTTTTGCCTATTAGTTTGAAGATTTGAATTATTGGAAAATAAATTATGAACTTTTGAGAATTTTTGAAAATATGAAGATTTTAGATGTGTTTGAACTTTAGATGGGCTTGAACTTATATAAAGTTCGTGATATGCAATACTTAATTTTATATATTTGTTTTTCGGCAGATATTACTTGAAGGCCTGTAATAATATACTAGAGAAATGAAATTTAAAACATCTCTATAGATTATCCGAAACTGGCTCAGTTACAAATACTCGCTTTCTCGCAAGATTTACGAGCAAGTCCTTCCCGTTCATTACGAAGCTTAACCGTTCGAAGCATCCGACTATCGTTTTGAAACTTATTGAAATCCCTCGGAAACGGCAATGATCAGTTCGCTTTTTCCGAGTTTGTTTTAAGATATTATTTTCCCGATGTGTACGTGACGTAAACATTATCGATTTAACATCCGGCCATCTATACACGCTGAATGGAGCACCTGAGCTCATTTAAAATAGTACTTACACCCAGATAGCATCGGTCTCGAAGCCGGTAATACGGGGGCTACTCGGCCCATACATCACGTACAAAGTACGAAGACCATTAGGATGAATTTTATATCAGAATGCGATACCTTAAATATTGATATCGCACTCCGGCTACGCCTCGGGGTTCCAAGGAACGGCGAGAGCGTTAAGAGCGAAACGCTCTTTTAATATCTTAAGTGTTATATTAATGCGACTTTAAGGGAATTTGTGAATGAATCGACCGCCATAAAGTGGTTAATATTATATTAAACTGTTTTTCGGCCATTTAGGAAAGGATAAAATAATTTTGTTCAATTTTGAAAGAATTATTAACATCTGCGCTCTAGCCCGACGTAAGATTTTGGTGCATAAGTTACCATTTAGGCAAATTTGCACTGTCATTATTTGTGAACGATTCTACTAATTTTATTTGTTTAATTAGTATACTTTTCATTTTATTGACTTTTTTCTTATTAACTTCCCGAAGAAGAAGTTTATGTTTTCATCAAAAAATCCGAACTGTTCGAAAGATATTGGTTGGGAATCGTGCTGATTAGTTTCTGGTAGAGATCGGCCGGGCCGTTTTCTTGTAATAAAGTTTAAAAAAAAAAATTGGACGATTTTCATGATTATTTTTTTGGCGGTAGATACCATAGTCTTCTAGATCATACTAAAATATTACGGCCCTACGACAACTGGTTTAGCTTTAAAAATTCGTCAAAGTTTGCAAAAATTAGTATGGTCTTTTTGGCATTTGTCAAAATTAGAACTTTTATCGACGTTTGCCCAAAAACGCCAGAACCGATTTCAGATATTTAAAAAGCATTTGATGTATCTCGATGAGGATTATCGTTTCTCAGTTATATACGACGATTGGCCGAGCCGTTTCTTTGTAATTTGGAAAAAGTATTAAGCCTTAGGTCCACATTTAAGCTCATACTACTGAACCAATTTTAAAAAATCAAAAACTGTTCGAAAGATATTAGTTGGGAATGATACTGATCAGATTTAGGTGAAAATCTACCGAGCCGTTTTCTTGTAATTCACTGTTGAAAAAAAAATTGAAGCCGATTTGTATGGAACTTTTTTTGGCGATATATATCATAGTCTTATAGAACTTACTGAAATATTACGGCCTTACGACAAGTAGTTCAAAAAAAAAATTCATCAAAGTTTGAGAAAATCAGTTTTTTTTTGACGTTTGTTAAAAATAAAATTAGACGATTTAGTTGGTATAACGATAGTATTCTTGGTCTTGAACATAGTAAACCATTAAAGTCCTATGGAAACTGGTTCAATTATAAAAATTACTGATTTTTGAAAATTTGCTTTTAGAAAATACTCCGAGTTAGGGTGTTCGTTCGTCCGTTTGCAATGATGTGTAATAAATCCACTCGGAATACTTCTAATCACTCATAAATTAACTTATTTTTTATTGATTAAGTCGATTATTTACACATTTCGGGAAGTTCGTGTAACATGCCTCAAGGTAAAATACCAATACCAACTAGTTATTATTCATGAGCGAATAACATAGTACATTGACAAATTCGAACTTTAAGTGAAAACTAGTAGTGCCTGGCATCGTGCCTTGAGGCAAATTGCTGGAACTTCCCATACCACAATTAAATATTCGAGTAAATAATTAATAATCAATAATTATTTATCAATGATTAATAACAATTTTCTTAAATATTTTCGAAGAAATAATCATAATTACTATATATGTACTCATTCACATATTATACAGTGACTATCTTATCACTCAAAACACTTGCAAATGTTTACATTAAGAACAGATGCCGTGAATGAATTCATCTGAGGATATATTTGTTACGATTACATTAACGCATATGATATATATACTTCTTTAAACTGAATTGCAAATTTAAAATTAATATTTAAAGCATAAAACTTTGCATATTTTTGAAAATTGCAAACAAAAAACTGAAAATTTTGAAATTTGTTTGAAGTATAAGTAAACTTTAAACGTTAAAAATGTTGGTACGAAACCCAAAAAAATTGTAACAAAATTAGTACTCATGTTTAAAATCTTTATCAAACAGCTAATTATTTGATGTGTATATGTCTAATGATCTTTTTTGACCGCAATTTATTTTTTTATTTTACATTTTGCTCTGTATCTCTGAAACCTCTGGACCTGACTTACTTATAATTATACCTTAATGAGTTCCTAATAAATTGATTTATATTATATTAACCAGGCATTTAGAAAACAATAAATTAAATTTATTCAGTTTCAAAAGAGTTATTAACATTTGTCCTCTGGCGTGCGTACGAGTTGTAAGTGTATTCATCGTTTAGGCGAATTTACACTGTCTTAAATATTACTATTACCCGTGATCGATTCTGAGAATATAGACAGTTTTAACAGTATTCGGTACATTTAAGAAAATTTCTTCTTATTTATTATTTATGTGCAAATAACCTCTTTATTTGACATATGAAAAACAACCAGTAATATATGTAAATTCAAATGAAATATTTAAATGCGACTATTAGCGATATGTCTTTATAAGTCTCCATTGACAATATAATAAAAAAAGATAAAACTAAACCTTTGAACAGAACAACCAACCACAAAGTCATCAATATTGCATAAAACTGCGGTGGAGACATGCAGAAAGGCCTAAGATATTTGTAAAAATTATTAACATATATACCTAGTAGACAGTTAGGTGTTTTACTATGTTTTATTTATTTTAGTTATTTATTGTTAGCATCATTTACACATTGTTTATAAAAAAACAGATTTGTAAAATAAAATTTAAAAAAAAATGTTTTAACGGTACGTAATAGTTGTAAATATATTTACCATCTAGGCGTATTTACTGTTTTAGGTCTTGACATTATTTTTGATCGACTCTATGATTTTTTTACTGTTTTAAGAGTAAACAATCCCTTTAAATGACTTTGTTCTTGCTATTATTTATAGACCAACAACCCCTTTAACTTATGAAAAACTACTGTATTAGTTTATGTATGTATGATACTACTGTATTATACTGTTATTTGCAAATTGGAAATATTTTAATGAATGAAATATTTTAATTCAATTTTAAGGGATTTGAAAGAGAACCGACGACCATTAAGTGGTCAATATTTTATGAGACTATGGTGTATGTATGTAGAACAATATTAATTAATGAATTTCTACATTATAATAATTTTGTACAAATTATTAACATTTGTGCTCTGGCAGTACGTAAGAGTTGTAATTGTATTTATCATTTAGGCGTATTTATAAACAAGAATGAATAGACGGTTACATTTAGATATAATTATAATACAATACTTCTACACAGTATTTTATCACAACATATTTCATTGTACGTAAAATGTTTGAGAGTGACCCATGAATAAAGGGGCTAATTCTCTGATAAAATAGAAATGTTATACAAACTGGTATGGTAATGCTATGGTCTAATTTTCATATAAATTTGTAGCAAAAACTATTAGAATGCTATGTTTTCCACATACACATACACTTACACACACATTCACATACGCACATATACTTTTTTCAAATTTGGTCTCATTCGATTCAGAATGGCTTGAAACGTCGAGAAAACATAAAATTAGCGAATCGGATTTCTTGTTAAAAACAAACCACTCATTAGGGAAGTTAGAAACCGCACGAACGTCAAAAGCACAATGTAATTACAAGTGCATATTTCTAATGTGCGTGTTCTCAATAACACTTACGTGAAGTTAGGTTATATGGCAATTGCAATGGCATTTTATTATGTATGTGAAGAATTTGAAGAATATCTAAAAATGTATCTAAGAATATTATATGCTGTAACACGTACTTTGTGTTTAGTTTTTGTTTTGAAAACAATTGGCATGAGGCGAAAACAAGCCCGTTGAATCGAAAGAAAGTGTAAAAGATCGTCATTCTATAAGAATGGTTGTTGGCACAGTATCATCCGCAGTTTACTGAACTCAGTTTATTTTATGCCAAGATACTAAAATAAGATTACTTTAAAAATACACATTGGCAGTCAAAACTAATATTTCATAGTACTAAATACTAAATGTATCACTTCACATATTACAAAATTAATTTGAAATGCTTCTGGTGGTAAAAGTTTGTTAATTATCTTATATATAAAATTTTATATATTGATACTCCTCCTAAACGGTTATTCGAATTCTAATAAATCTTTTTAGAGTTGGTCGAGGAAAAATTTTCAAGATGTGGGGAATTCTAAAACTATAGTAATATTGTAGAAATAAATGGAAAAAATTGCAAAAAACAACATATCATTGTTTGGCATTGAAAACATTTCGATGCATAAGAACTGTCATCTGCCAAAAATGTCGATTAACTTGGCATTTGAATTAAGTTTAAGCGAGCCTAGACAATATTAGTACAAAAATATTTATGATTATGGTTAAGAAGAATCTAATATCTACAATATTATTGCCGAAAACCAGCTGAGATTTGCCAGAAATTAAAACAATATACATACAATATAAACAATTTAATAATAATAATAACAATATAATAATAATATAACAATAAACAATATAAGATACAATATATGTTTGGCAGTAGAAAATATAAATTTAGTTTAATAAATAACACAATACGTCCAAAATTGCATATACATTATCCATTTAAAACTTTAGTATTTTACTTCACTTCACTAAATTATTTAAATACAAAAAAATATTCCCACAAATTTTGTTTCATGTGTCAAAAATTCATTTGTTTGGCATTTGGTATGAAATATTTAGCAAGTTCATAATCCTAGATTGAACAGTGACATATGAACTAGATTTTACACATTTATTCACCTAAGATTTTAACTAAAGTAATAATGTTTATTAAATTATTAGTAAAAAAAGTATAATTTAGAAATTGTAATTGCCAGAAAGCAACTTATTTAGGGTACGCAATTATATAAATTAGAGACTATTATATATTATTGAAGCAATTATATTGGTTGAAAAAAACACAGGTGATATTGTTCTTATATATATATATATATATATATATATATATATATGTGTGTGTGTGTGTGTGTGTTAATATATATTCCAGTATAACAAAAGTGTAATGAACACGTATTCAATTATGTTAGATATGATATTGAGATAATATTATTTCAAAGAGCCTTTCAGCTATAATTGACATAATAAAGAAAACGAGCATTTTTCTTTTATAAATCGGTGTATTATTAATAAATAAATTGAAAAAGTATTCTATCTTAGAATTTAATCTCGAACAGCCATTGAGTTTTAATACAAAGCGAAGACAATTGATTGAAAATCTGTAATAAATGTTTCATGAGATGTCGTTCAGTTTTATGTTCCGTCGTTATAATGGCGATTTTTATTAAAAATTGATTAATATGGGACATTTTTATCTAATGGGCGGTTTATTTCCTGTTGTCGTTCGAGTAACAAAGTTTGTTTTCGAATTATCTTTTTTTTTAAAAGACAATATATGAGATTTTCATCTAAGCGATCGGAAAAACTTATTGATAAATTTTTATTAATCATGAAATATTATACGTAAAATGATTTCTAATTCTATATTCGATACTTCGTATTTATTGCATAAAGTATATAACTATAGCCATGTACCCCTTCTCCTTTATAGTTTTTCCCCCTAAAAGTTTACCCCCTAAATATAAACTACAATTAAAGTTAAAAATTTTTTAACAACAATATTTGAAAGTAGAGAGAAAAAGATGTATAACTTGCTTGATCGTTGGCTACCGGAAGATAAACGGCATTGGTTGAAAATCCATAACGAAAGTTTTTTTTTATTTTTTGGCTGTGAGCACTGTTGTTTAGTTTACGAGACTTTAATATAATTTTTAGGAATACTTTAATAAATCGTTTTACCAATACATCGTTATTGGTAATTTGAACTTAGATTCAACAGTTTTTCTTATATAACCTCTATAAAAGCTAACAAGGATGGGGTAAAAAGAACCAACTGACTCATTTTCCTGGCAAAAGTGTAAACAATGAAAAATAGTAAATACATAACTAAATTCATTTAAAAAAATATATTTTACAATAGATAAATTATTTAAATAGATATCCCAACTGCGCTGATGAATTTTTATAACGAAATACCAGTTTAAGGTTATATACAATATTATATCTGAAGAAAATGTACTCATGAAATTTATATTCTGCACTAGTTGAATAATGTAGCTATTTATATTTTATAAAATCTTTTTGAAATTAAAAAAAGACATTGGACCTGTTTGACCCCTGGTCGACGCATTCTACCCCGTCAACAGGTTAAATAGGACTAGATGACAATTTTTTGAAAAATAGCACTAAAAACACATTTCTACAATGATAAATTAGCTGGGAATTTTACTGAACGTAGTCAGATAGTTGTTTGTTTGATAGTAATATAATTGGTTTTGTTTTCACAAAAATTTTCTCAATGTCAAATTGGACCTTTATGCTCCACCCTACCCTATAAATATGTATGTATATATATATATATATATATATATATATATTATAATTAATTATTCAATGTGCATATGAATAACGTAATTAAAATCTATTTATAATTAAATTGTTTAATTAAAACAATTCCTCAATATCTCGATAAATGTATGCCGATATGATAGGAATAAACATTTGAAACGAAATCCGTGCCGGATATTAATGTTATATTAAAATAAAATTGTAGTTTGTATTCTAGTCTTGCTTTTCCCGTTCGTGTAATTGTAATTAATTTACAATATAGGTTAATGATGTTTTAAATAATCCCAGAATTCTGCTCGCTACATGTTTACATTGTGCTAATGTAAATAAGATCATGCCCCATTATACTCGGAACAACTCATTTGCATATGAGAGAGCAACTGCATAAGGAAATTATTATTTCAATTTGTTGCTGGCTGTCGTAAATATCTGCAATAATGCCGAGAAAACTATTTTTGTAGGCTAATTCTAATATCTATTTTTATTGGATTAATAACAATGATAGCCATAAAATATGTTTGGTATTTTTAATAGTTAAATTAAAATGTCAAATCAAAACAGCATATTCTTGATATGTTGCAGTAAATATAATAGTCAATAGCAATAATATTAAACAAGTTAGGAGAAGTTTATGAAGACCAAAAGGGACCAAATTTGCTAAATTATGTGTGCGTGTATATAAGATCAATTTTTAATTTAAGTTATAGTAATCGCAAAATAATCGAAAATGAAAATTTTTGCAGATTTCCACCTGTTTAAGGTTTCTGAACATTTTGCCATACACTAGAGAAAAAGGATGTATGTGCGTGAGTGTATGTTTATACAATTTTTCGTCCACAATTTCGGGCGCACAAATCAACTGATGAGTAATTGATGAGAAAACGTGCTTATTAATTTTTGGTGGAGACAGGTCTAGCCGTTCCGAAGATTCGGGGAAAAAGTGCCAATAATGATAATTTAGTTTTTGAGAACGGAGTACCTGATTGTCTAATACAATTGTTATTAATTGTTTATCAATATTTATTGATTACTTGAATTTTTCTGCAAATATTTAATTCTGGTGCGGGAAGTTCCAAGCCTTAAGGCACGATGCCATGCACCACTAGTTTAATATTTTTTATTAGCTATCAGAGATCATATAATTTTTTTACATCATAGATATTAGTATTTAAAATTATTTATAAATTCAATAAAATAATGCTTTAAAATATATTATCTATCCGCATCCTATAAATAAATTCATAATAATTAAGTAGATAGTAATTATTGAGAGACTGAATATGTTGAATCTCCAATAAATACTTACTTATAAACACAGTCAGAGTTTTTTAAATCTGCAAATCTTATTCAACTTTAAAATATATAATTTTAACTTCCCGTAGGGCAATTTTGATTTATTATCCCGTATGGTAAGTTATAGTAATTGTAAAAAAATCGAAAATATTTGTTAAGCAAATTTTTACTTAAACGGATGTAGCTCCTCAATGAAAGGTCTCAATAATTTTTTATACGGCTTAATGGATTTGTTGTTTATTGCTTAACAAAAGTGTTAATACTATTTTTTGGTAACAAGTGAAATTTGAAAGCTACAGCTGTTTAAATGCAAAAAGTCAAGTATGCTCAATGTACCCCATAGGTGGGGCAAGTTGAGCAATAAGAAAGTATAATGAAATCATAGGTTCAATGTCGATTAGTGATGAAATAAAATAAGTTTTCAATAACCAGCTTTATACTTATAGTCTTTATTGACAGAGAAAACAAAACTTATAGTAATTTTATTTGAATAATTAACCAAAAGTAGAATCAACAAAACAATATCGTATCACCATTATTTTTGTTTAAAATCATTTCTTTATATTATCACTCATAGACTTAGCTTAAATCCTAAAAATAATAATTAATTTCTGGAAGTTAATGGTAATTGTCTTAGTGACAGAACAAGTTTAGCAACTATGCTCAACTAACCCCAACTCAGAATTTCAAAATAAAAGTGAGTTTATAAAAAAACCGTGAGAATTATACTCAGAATCTCTGTGCATATTAAAAGTACTATAATTATATGGAAGACTAACATTTACCTGATTAAAAATAAATAACATTTGACTAAACCAGACAAAAACTCGTGATGAATGTCTTTTTACTTTTTGTTCTCAAAATAAACCAAACTCTCGTGAGCCTCACTCATTTGTCCAGCGGCCACTAGCGATCGCGGGATGTTTATTTCTCCCAAACCTCTATCTTTTCGCCATATAATGCCTAAACGGACGGTGAATAGTTTTCGAGATATTTCGATTGCTCAACTTGCCCCTATGCTCAACTTGCCCCTATGCTCAACTTGCCCCTATGCTCAACTTGCCCCTATGCTCAACTTGCCCCTATGCTCAACTAGCCCCGCTCTACCCTATATTAGAACTATAGTCAGACTTAAAAATAAAATCTGAAATATTTTCGATATACACATTTTTTTTTTTGAAAAAAAAGTTGAAACAATTTTTTTTTTCCAAAATCAATTATTTTGTTAAAACAAGCAGAAAGTTCTTTGAATCATTCAAATCAGATGCTCCGTTCTCTCAAAAACTCGATTTCTAATCTCTGCACTCTTTGCTCTTTATCTCCGTAACTGCTGGACCTGCTTTTGCCAAAAACTAATCAGGTCATCTCCCTATCAATAGGAATGAAATGGTTTTTGAACCATTCAAATCGGTTGATCCGTGCGCCCGAAAACGTGACTTGAAATTTGTATCCATTCATACATACACACACAGGCACACACACATCCATTTTTTCTGAGGTATGCCAAAATGTTCAGAAACCTTCAAAACGCCGAGAAATGTAAAAATTTTCAATTTCGATTTTCGGCCCATTACAATAACTTACCCTACGGGAAGTTAATATAAAAACTAATTTTTCAAAAAAGTCAAATTTTTCAAAAAAAATCAATGCTCTCAAAAAACTGATTATTTTAAAGTTTTGAAGAAGATTTAGTTTATTTTTCAACTTTAATTTTTGGTTCCGAAAGTTTCAGCAATTTGCCTTAAGGCACGATGCCATGCACAACTAGTTTATAAAAATGTTGTCATGCTAGTATAAAATAATTGAAAAAAATATTGTTCGTAGAACAAAACTAAGTTTTTCACATAACATTTTCCGAAATCTCAATTCCATTACAGTTCGCTCGTGCTGTGTTGGAGGTATCGCTGAAAAATCATTTGAAAGTAATCCTTCGCTCTGGCGCAGAGGGCACAGAAACCTGTCTGGTGATTGTCAGCCGGTGACACTATCGCACGTTTTAATCTGTCGAGCTTTTGTTGCCACGTTTCCCTCTGTTCTTGTACGGCTGACTGAGCCGCGGGAAGCAAGCGGCGGCAGCATTGCAAACGCGCGTCAAGTTTCTGATACACATTGATTTTGGGGAAAAGACGAATGTCAAATATTAGTGATAAGATCGCAAAATCCGTGAAAAAATACAGTAGAACTCCAATTATCCGAACTCCAATCATACGAACTCCAACTATCCGAACTCCGATTATCCGAATCGCCGATTATCCGAATCACTTTCAGAAAAAAAATTGTCCAAAAAAAGTCTAAGTGCGCTATTATTCTTCCACCAGCAAAGCCAGTGTAGGCACATTGTTTGTTTTGATTTGACGGAGATGTTTACAAAACAATGATTTTTATTTCTAAACTTGTACAGAAGTACATTTTATTTATATTTAAAACATGTGAAAATGTCATGTTTCTTTCATTTAATTCAATAAAAAAATAGTGCAATATCAAAACGTAACTTTTTTTCTCTCCAATGGCAATTTAAAAAAAAAACTCCGAATATTTGATTATCCGAATATTTGATGATCCGAATCGGTCCCGGTCCCCATTAATTCGGATAATTGAAGTTCTACTGTAGGTGGATAAGAGTCCCTCAAACAATTTCGCTAACATTTCTAAACAACGTTATAGAAATTTAAATTTCAGAAAAAATAAAAATAAAATATTAGTGATAAGATCGCAAAATCTTTAAAAATAAGTGCCTAATAGTCCCCAAAATAATTTTGCTAACGATTTCAATCAACGTTATAAAAATTAGAATTTGAACTATATTCGTTTGCAGATTACTTAAAAGGGTTATATTATATTTTATGAAGTTTTTTTATGAAATATAAAATAATTTAAAATATAGCGTAGAGCGCGCCTTTAAGGTTCGCGGTAAAAGGGTCTACCACCGAACAAGTAAAGTTTTTTTTTTTAATTATTATTGGCCTCCGCTTTACAGCATTTTTAGCCACCTACATTATTCTTATTAGTTTTAGCATATTCTATACAATTCAAATATATTTCTTATACATATATCATATATATACTATCGCTTCTTATATCCTAATCCTCCATTCAATTTTTCTTTCAACCGATTTTCATTTTTCTTCTTGTTTCTCAATATGTTCTTTTCATCTTCTAAACTAAACTTTTTTTTTCCTTCTTATTTCTAATACAATTTTTTCTTGTATTCTACAAATTAACAATTCTTAATATAATTTACTATTTTTATATTTCCGAAATACACCGAATTCCTCCAGCGTGTGAGTTGAGAACGCTACTGAGTGAGCTATTCCCGCTACCAAGTAAAGTTAGTATCCAAAATATTTGAAAGTAGAAAGGAAAATATGTATAACCAACCCTCATTTTGATTCTTTCAACGCTGCTATCGGGAGGTAAAAGGCTATGTTTGAAAATCCATAACAAAAATATTTTTAACTTGCCCCACGCAAGTTAAAAGTAGTAATCGCAAAAAAATCGAAAATAATTTTTTTTATATATCTTTACGTTTCAAAACCTTCTGAACATTTTGGCATACCTTAGAAAAAATGGATGTATGTGTGTGTGTTTTTTTTGTATAGCGAAGGAAATGCCTTTATGCATCCCAGACTGGATGTGTGTATGAGCGTGTATGTGTGTGTGCGGATACAAATTTTCGTCGACGATTTCGGGAACACGGATGAAGCGATTCGAATAATTCAAAAAACATTCGATTTGTATTGATAAGGAGACGGCTGATTAGTGTTTGGCGAAGGCAGGTCTAACCGTTCCGAAGATAAAGGGCAAAAAGTGTTAAAAACGAAAACTTAGTTTTTAAGAGAACGGAGCGTCCGATTTGAATAATTAAAAAAACATTGTACTTGTATTAACCGGATGAAGAATTGTTCAAATTTTCATGAAGGCAGGTTTAGCGGTTTCGGAGATCTAGTAAAAAAAGTAAAAAAAATGCCATCTGGCGGTCAAAAATGATCATTAGACATATGCACATCGTCATTTTTTCAAAAAAAGTAAATTTTTGTCAAAAAATTCTCAAAAATCTAATTTTTCAGAGTAAATTTTTTTCAAAAATGTTAATCTTTTAAAATAAATAATTTTTGGTACGGGAAGTTCCAGCAATTTGCCTTAAAGCACGATGCCATGCGCCTCACTACTTTAAAATATATTTTTAAAACTATAAAAATAAGGATTATTATATTGGAAATACGGAAATACGCTAAGGAACTTGTATATTGGTACATACAGACATACGTACATTTATTTCATAGACGTTATATTCATAAATGTACTTCACGAAATTTATATTGTATTTTTATATTTACAGAAAAAGCGTTTTGCTAAGCATTACGGAAGTTAAATGTTAGAACAATATTAAATTTTTACATTTACTAATTTGTTCAACTAGTTACTATGTACGTTTTTAAATATTTAATACTATTGATAATAATTGATTTTTTCATAAAACATACATTTACTTTGATTCTTTGTTTTATTTATTGGTGTCTCCTTTTTATATGTGTGGATTTTTCGAGCGACTGTGAGTTGTGTTCCTGAATAATGCAAGCGCGTTCTGTAGGCAGAGTGAGGCCGCTAGACTTGCAGTCAACACCATATTGCCCCGGTCAGGGGTCAACAACTCATCTGTCAAAGGGGATATTTCACTTGTCAAGCGTGAAAAATTATTTTTGAGGATATTCAATCAAATTGCAACAAGTTGCCCACTGAAAAAATATTAACATCTAGATTGGTGGTCGATGGTGAGAATTTAATGATGTTGTCTAAAAGCAAGTTTTTGCTTGAAAGTACTTCAGTATCTACTTAGGTAACGTAAATAATTTACCAGCATACTTTTCATGCATCTGCTTTCGTGATTCAATGGCATTTTCACTCTTTGTGTAAGTTGGTTACCGATATTGTTCTACGTTACAATTCTTTGAGCTCGTCTACTTTTTCTTTGATAACATCGAAAATTTGCAGAACTTTTCAAAGTTTAATAAGTTTATATAATCAGCATTCACATGACTTCATTGTCGGGCATGACTGTAGTTGAAACTGGTTCAATTCTCATGAAAAACAATCAACAGTACAAGTACAATTTCATTGGCTGAATAAAAGTTATTTTTTTTTTTTTTAGTTTTTTTATTTCATTTAGTAATTACAACTGTCTGTAAATATGACATCTAGTAATCTTTTGATTATTATAAATAGAAACGGCATATCAGGCCGCCCAGTGGTCGAAATGTGGCCGCCCAGTGGTGGTCCTAATATTATTGTTGTTAAGTAGTACTTAATTTAGAAAACGGTTAAACTAAAATAGACTTGATCCAGGTAGTCTTATAAACTAATCAACTTAAACTATACATATTAGATTAAACATAAAATAATCTTGTCTTATCTAGTATTAAATCTAGGACTATGTCTACATTATTTCTAGACTATAATTTAAAGACCTTATTGTGCTAACTGAATAAGTTTTGTTCTCTTCAGTCTGTATTCAAAAGTTGTATCATATAATTTGGCTGCAAGTTCATTGCTGTGATTGTCAATATTTTGTTTGTGTTTTATTGAATAGTTTTTAATTTCTTCTGTCACTGTGCAGTTGTCTTGATGTATCATCCAGTTTAGGACATATCTGGGAGCTACCACTGCTTGTTTTAAGAGTTTGCTCTGGAACCTTTGTATGATTTGAATGTTACTTTTTTGGCGGGACCCCATAGATAGTTAAATGAAATGTTTAATTCACATAAAAATTGGTGAAAAAATTGATATTAGATAAATTTAGTTGCGATACTAAATAAAATTATGTGAAATCAATAACCATGGGTTGTAAAGAATATAAAATAAAAATGCTATAGAAGGCTCCATGCTTGAAGTAAAGCGACGGTTTTTTAATAGACAAATGAAAAAAAGTAAAACGAGGTCAATAAATAAAAAAATGCAAATGTATTTCTTTTTTTTTAATATGAACTAATAATTAGTATGTTTGAAATATTGCAGTCAAAGATGATAAGAATATTGTCCATTAACCGTAAAATCGTATTTCGTTGGTAAGTGTGACTCTTTTGATTTTATGTTATTACAATATATTGATTGAAATTTGTTAAATGCGATACCTCAATGATTAAATTTTTCACTCATGAGTTTTCAAGTATTAATTGGATATTTATTAGAATTCATGGCTGTGCAGTGTATTGTCTTCATTCTGGGCTTGCATACAAAATATAATTAAGTAGAAATCCTTCCTGTCTCTGGAGATCTATATTATCTATATAATTATAGTAAATTTTTGATATCGCCCTTCAAGGTAGTTCATCACCGATATCACAAAAACTAGTAAAGTTAAAAAAAAATAACAATAATATTTCAAAGTACAGAAAAAAAGATGTATAACTATCGGCAGATAAATCACAATGTTTGAAAATCCAAAACAAAAGCATTTTTCTTCGTTGTTCGTTTTTTGGTTGTGAGCATTGTAGTTTACGTGACCTTGTGATGTAATTTTTAAGTACACATTATTTAATTGTTTTATAAGATGTATTGTTGTTTTTTTTTTCTTTTTTTATATAACCTCTGTAAAAACTCACACTTGGGTGAGGTGATAACCAACTAAACTTTCACCCTGGCAAAGCTGTGAAAAACAAAATAATAGCAAAGAAAAAAGTAAACTAAGTTACAAAAAGCAATTTTATAAAAAAATATTAATTGAATATGCTTTCCAACACAAGAAATATCAGGATCAAGGTTCTTTACAGTATGAGAGGAATAACAACTAAAATTCTAGATTAGTATAATTTTTTCCAACTAAATATTATAAAAAATGGAACAAATTTAAATTTTACAAAATATGTTTAGAGGTAGAAAAAATAGATAGATATACTTTGATTAATTTTTTTTAAATAATTGAAGGAATTGGATATTCAAGGTACAGAAAAATGTAAAGTAATGCTATAATATGTATTTATTATAGAAAAATTTGAGAAATCTGAAAAGGACTGTAATCAAAATTCTTAATTTTCTACCCCTGTCGTAGGTGAAATAGTCATTCGCATATGTGTGCAAATATGTGTCGATATGTGTATTGGTGTTACCGCAAGATAAAATCCATAAAAGATTCACATAGACGATTCTGTAAACGTGTGTTCGCTTTTGTTTCAGAAAGGTTTTATTTGTTCCATGTTTTGTTTTCACGTGATGCTACGTCATGTTTCTATTCGATGTAATCCTCTTTTAATACGATTATAGATTGTTGTTTTTACCTTAACAAGCTTTTTCAGTAATGCAAAGTGCAAACACACGGAAAACACACTTTGTCGCTGTAAAAATATAAGATTAAGATGTTAGATGATTAAAGTGTTTTTCTACAGCTGCAATTAATAAAGGATTAATTTATTATTCATATTTATAAACTTAAATATAAATTTTAAAACGCATGTTTTTTGTTATATCTATTTACCTAAATGTTTGATTTGTTTATATGATATTGTTCTAGTTATTCAAATTGATACTGCAAATTTTCTACATAAAAATCATGATGAATAATTCAGAAATTGATCATTCATGTTTATTTATTTATTTATTTATACGCCAATCGGCTTTATACAGTTTTATAATATTGTATGCTAATTATGTTGTCAAATAATTTAAATTTTTTATTGACTGTTTTAGTCCAAGCTCTGCAATAGTTGTTAAAGACTCCCAGTAATGGAATAAGTTCTTAGATCAAAAACAAGAAATCATAAGAAAGTCAATTGTTTCAGCTAATTTGCTATGGTCTTAGTTTTGTGCATATTCACAAAAATCGTGAAGTTTTTAGAAAATTCATAATAACCATTTAGAAAATTCAAACATAACCATTCTGCGACAATATCTCAAAACAATTATTTTCCATTCTTATACTCAAGTATATTCCGTAATTTATTTATTGTAAATAGTTTTGAAGTTTAATTTTTTTTTAAATGTCCAAACTATCACTATATTTGATGATGTCTAAAGTCAAAAACTATAGTATATTGATGTTCAGTAAGATAAATCATTATTATGTGAATTAAGATTTCATACTTGCAGTACACATTTTTAACTAGCAATTGGCACTTATAATCTTTACAAAAAGCGGCTAAAAATAGAAATGTCAAGCGCCCGTACATTATTTTCTACAAATTGTCTAAAAGGTATTATTACTCAAAAATACTAAAAGAAATTATTATTTAACTAGTTAAAACTGTTTTTTTTTTGTTGAACTTTGCGCACATTTTCGTCAAAGACGAGGCAAAATATTGTTTCCAGGATAAACCTTTACTACTATTTACAGGGTAGTGTTCTAGTTGCGCTATATATATAATATACCGATATACCCTCAAATCCAGAAACTATGATTGCAACTTTTACAGATGACACTGGAATTTTAGCTCAACATGATAATCAATGCTTCCGAAAGCCTACAAAAACACGTAGATGAAATAGATAAATGGTTGAATATTTGGTCTATAAAAGTAAACATTTCTAAATCAGTTCATTTTACTTTTACCCTACAACAAGATTTATGCCCTTCTGAGTGGTGAGTTGGTTTCACCTGGTGTAAACATCTGGTTACGATGTGCGAGTAAAAATTGGAGTAGTAAATTGAGAGAAGACAATTTAAACTAACCTTAGATTTAAGGACTCTTACCATAAAACACGTTTTCGTTAAATTAGGTGTTAGTATAGAATCAATGTGATAGTCCCAATTTAAGCTTTGATGCAATTGTATGCCTAAAAACTTCGAGAGAGAAAAAAATTTGAAAAGAGTATCGTTTACGTTCAGCGAGTTTAGCTCATTATTAATTTTTTTAACAGTACGAAATGACATTATTTGGGTTTTATCATTATTAAAGATTATTTGATTTAAACCAATTGGAAATTGAAGCCATTGCTAAATTTAATTTGTTACTTATTTCTTCCAGAGAAATTCCCATAACAATAGTCAACTAGTGTCATCAGCAAAAAGAATAAATTTACAAATATCTGAATAATTTGGTAGATCATTTATATATATATATATAAGAAATGATAAAGGCCCAAGTATTGAACCTTGAGGGACACCGAGTTTGATATTTAATTTGTCTGATATTATTACCGAACCATCATCATCGCACCACGCACGCCGTATTGTTAATTTTTATATTTTTACTCTAACTATCGAAGAAGTAATTAACCAGTTCTGAACCAGATACAAGACTCGGCTAAATCAACATCCAAATCAATTGGATATTGACCTGCTCAAGCCATTTCCACGAACGCGTGAATTACTAATATTAATTAAAAATTTAATGCATTAATAATAGATGTAGCTACCAGAAGATAGTTATCCTTCACATGTCATAATTTTGTCTACAATGTAGCTAAGTGAACTTAATCTATTTATTAAGAACTAATACTATTTATCTTACTCAAAATATTCTAAATATGTTGGAATTTGGGAATTTTTTCTTTCTTTCTTGAAGTCCAAATGGCCAATGATGAAAGATTTACACGCACGATGATTACTCGCCACACACAAAATTCTGCGATTTCTCGATAACGATTATATTAGTCAATTACAGTCAACTGGTTGACTTTGTATTTTAACTCGATAATGATCTTCACCAATATATTCTGTTAAATAAGTAACATGTCGTGAATATAGCATAGTGCAATACAGGTTCAAGAATAGTGCACATAAATTCGCTGATACTGTTGAAAGAATATACCGCCGGCGTTGGCTTTTTTATCTTCGAATTCCGAATAAAGTACGACATTTGCTCGAAAGTAAGACACAACGGCTGTGTGGCACTGTGGTAACTGTATTATATAGCAGATGTATTCGAAGTGGCCGGCAAAAGCAAAGAGATGTTATGTAGGCTACCGTCATCCCCTAACCACCAACCCCGAGCCAAATTGTGTGCATTTCGTTGGTTTTCTTTGTAGCAGCGAGACGAATTACATTTTTCATGATACTGCTTGCGCGCCGCTTGTGCAACGAATATTAGGGTGATGTCACATAGTTATACTTTTGGACAGAAGTAGGATCAGCTTTTGTTACTATTAGTGAAATTTCTAAAGAACATGTCTATGACATGAGAACACTGGATTTTTTTCTCGCTTATAGATCTTCAGTTTACTTTTCAAACTTCTGCAGCCACTATGCCTCGGATTTCAAGTTATTCAAGTACTTGTATTATTTCACTACTACAATTACTTTTACTCGTAGTTGATTATTCGTCGTCGATTATTCTTTTACATGTTTCAGTTTGAACAGCAGCATGTTCAATATCAATTTTACATTTCCGATACTATAATACCAATAAAATCTATTTCAACATACAAGATTCTATAAACTGTAAATTTACACTATATATACATTCTTGTCTTTCACACTTAGACACAAGAAGACATGGTGATCATGAAAACAAACTTTGTTTTTACTTTATGATAAATATCAAACATTATTTTACTATGTTGTCTATACAATATATTTCGTCAAATTCAATTCATTTAATAAAATATATGATCAATAATGTTATTTCATGTTGCTGCAATATTTCAATACTTCTGACATTAATAAGAAGATTTTGCATTTTTAACAGTTTTATCTGTTGTTTAACTCACGACATGTGTAAAAATAATAATACCATAAAAAATATGATTGATCATATATCTATAACATTTAAAATATTGTAACCCAAATTATGCTTTGGTTTTTTATAGTAATTAATGATACAATTTTATCAATTGTTGAAAATAAATTTTATAAGATTTGCATAAGTATGATATATGTATGCTTATATATTTAGTGACTAAAATGTACACAATTTATTTTATAATTTTTTATTAAGAATTAAGAATGATATTTTATTGCTAATGAAATACGTAGGTAAGTGCATTTTAAATGTATAGAAAATTAAATTTAATTGTAGTTTTTAATTCAAATACTAAAATGCCAGTTATACTTAACATTTTACATAAACATTTTTTTGATACATCGATCACAACTATATGTTTCTTGAGTTATATTTACGAACTTACATTACTTATTGTATTATTTTCTTTGAAAGGTCAACCCACTAGTTAATCAATTTTCTATTACTCTATATATTAGATATGTGAATCCTGTCAGAGATGCAGCAATGCCCTCGGAAGATGATATTTTACTTGAGATCTATTTAACTTAAGTGGGAAATTAATATGGTACTGCTTGATATTTAGCTTGGTCAAAGTTGGGATAGAACTCGGGTTAAGTTTGTGCTAGCCTAAGTCTTTATCATAAATCGTAATGTAACGATTGTGACATTTATATGAAGAATGAATTTTATATTTTTGACATCAATGATATTAAAAACACCCATATAAACAACAGAAAGCAATCATTTGAATCTATTATAAGTACCTACATGTAATGAATGAGAAGCTACGTATTTAAAAGTTAAAAAAAAAATTATCATTAAATCACTAGAATCCAAAATATATAAAACAGTGGTACCTTATCTTAACATTATATAAAATAATTTTTTAGTAATTGCGTCCTGTACAAGAGTATTTCGTGAAGAAATTCAAGTAAAAGACATGAGCAAAATGTATTCAAAAATGCATATCTATTGATACATTTTTTTCACAATCTCATATTACAGCTGTTGTAAAATTAAAGGACAAGCTTATCTAAGAATGGACCTAAGAGATGGATAATTTTAGACGTCAACTTATACTTGATAGATAAAATAATTTTTTGATAATTACGTCCAGCATAAGAGTATTTTGTGAAGAAATTCAAGTAGACGACATGAGCGAAATTTATCTAGAATCGCATATCCATCGTCATATTTTACTTTTATAATTTCATCTTGCAGGAGTAGTAAGATAGAAGTTCAAGGTTATCTAAGAATGGACCCAAGAGATAGATCATTTTATATGTCAATTCATAAATGTTATCAACTTGATAAATAAACTTATTTTGCAGAAACTGAAGTAGACGACTTGAACCAAATGTATCCAGAATCTCATATCCATCGACATATTTTATTTTTACAATTTTATCTTGAAGGTGTACTTAGATAAAAGTTTAAGCTTATCTAAGAATTTACCTAAGAGATGCATAATTTTATGCGTCAACCCTAGATATTTCTTATTATTTTTATTTTTCTTCATTATGTGAATTTTCCTCCATCTGATGTGACATTGGCTTCAGAAGCGCTCCATATTCCTAGCTCTGGAATAGTGTGTTTGCTTTTTTCCCACGACTTTGTTGGAAAATTTATAGCTTACCGAAAAGGAAGAAAACAATCGAGGTGTGTTTTAATTAAAGATGGTTGCCAGGGTTGTTCGTTTCACTGTTCCACTTCTATCTTTTTTCCACATTCGTTTTTTCTTTTATATCCATTTATGGCCCGTTTTCAGTTTACTTGCGAGATCTAGTTAGGTTTAATTAGAGGAGCCTGTTTGTTATATGAATACTCTACGCTTCGTATTATAATGGTAATTTGTAGACTCATTATCCTAATTGGTTCTTAATTGCACTATATAGGAATTTAGAATTTTTTTTCGGTAATAAAACCCTCATCGGTTGCATAATGAGCCCACTGGGAAAAAAGTTGGCACTTGAAAGTATTTTAATTAACTTGATTTAAAATTAAGAAGATTCGAAGTTTTTACATATATATATATATATATATATATATATCTATATATATATGGATAATACAACATAGATCTATATATATATAGCTATATATATATATATACATGTACCTTAACACTTGCCTGTCTAACGCTAAAGTAACCTGCAGATTGATGCAAACAAATTTAAACAAATTATATGCCTAATAAAATTAAAAAGTATGTTCCTTGAAGACAGAACTGAGAGTATTTTTTAAGCAAATTGCTTAAACTTTTCGATATATGAAAGCAATCGAAAATAATTAATGAGATTTAAATAAAAATTTCCACTGTTTACTTTGAAATAGAGTCTTCATTTTCACTAGAAACTAATCAAATCCATTTCCAATCGATAAATTATAAATTGACATGACATGTGTAATTGTATGACTACTACAATTGTAGGTGTAAAAAGAGCAGCCCAATATTGTAAACTTTACTAAATATTTATTTTAAATTCATTTTGTACCTATAATATTCGGAATGTTTCTTATAAATCTAGACCACAAACTCTATTAAGTTTTGTTAGAATGCACGCAATTTTTTCTTAGGTTCTAATTAGATATTTTCACTTTTTTACGATGAAATGCTCGGCCCACATTCATAACCAAAAACTAACTACTTTTTGAATCTTAGTACTTGCAAAGGAACCGCTTGGCCCGATGGAGTCATAATCAAAATCGGCTCTTAAATTTTTGAAATCGGTGCAGCCGTTTTTAAGAAAACCTCGAGTACATTACAAACTGGTTCACATGCACATCATCCTCATGGATTTCCTGAGTTTGGTCTCAAATGATTCAGAAGGACTTGAAATGCCGAGGAAACTTCTGTCGAAATATAAACTTTTTCTTCGACAAATTCATAACTACTTTATTAGGCAGGCATAATACATTCAATCTGTAATCTTACCATTTAAAATATGTAACTAAAATTTCAAATATTTGCAATCTATTGCTTTATCAAATCAAATGTCATAAAAAAGATATCAAATGTCAAACAAAATCTTTCATGATTTTAAGGTATTCCTTCATTTGTTATTTTTATATTATTTTTCAAAAAATTTAATGGGATGATGTAAGGACTGAAAAAGATATAAATGTAAATTTTTTATATTGTTTTGGGTTGGGGATTTATTTAGGCATGCAAAATCTGCCAAAAATTTATGTGGGTAAAAAAATGGAAGAAAAATTCGAAATTATAATAATATAATTTCTTCATATTAATGAATTTATTACGGTGGGAGAAGAGTAAGTGTTAACTATTGTTTGGGGTTTGGTTGTATTACGCGGTATTTAATTATTTTTTTGAAAAATTTACAAAAATGCCACTGGGTAAGACTTGTTTGGATGTGAAGAGTCGGAATCTTCATAACATGCATGATGAAAGATGGACTTACAAAGATCGATTGGAACAACTCAAAAATATGACAGATTTACAAAAACTTAATCAAGAGGTGATGAGGTAATAATTGTATATTCAGTAAATTAATTAATATTCAAGCATATTTGAATAGTTTACACCAAATAAAATGAATTTCATTCTGTTTGTTTTATAATTTTAGTTTAAACCTGATACGTGTAATCTATAATATTTGCGATTGAAATATAGTTGATCTTTATTCCTAGTCAGGTAAAGCAAGGCTTAATTAAGTTCAGTCCGCGGGTAAAAAGTCCAGTATCATAATCTCAAAAATCAATAAAGAAATAAATTATTCAATCATATTATTTTAAAGTTGAAGAAAAAAGATTAATAACCAGTCACCGTCTTTAATTTACAACAAATCGTTCCGTCGTTATCAAAATAAAACGGATTATCAATATTCACATCAAATTTAATAGTAGATAGTTTAACTGGGGTTTTGGGTTCTATAATTAATTTATGATACCTAAATATGATTTCGAAGTATACGCTATTTAATTGTTTTACAAGTTGTATTGATTTTTCTAAGTTAGCTTCAGCAATTTTTTATATAACCATTCCTAGAACCTATATTTTTTAAGAGTTGGGTCAAAAAGGATTATTTATACTGGTAAGGTGTAAACAATAAGAAAATAGTAAATACAATATTAAAAAGTACATACAAAAGTAAAATAAATCAAAAAGAAAATTACAAGTTATAAGTTGAATGATCTTTTTGAAAAATGTGCCCATGAAATATGTGTTTCAACCAAAAATTATAGTTCTCATTTTCTAATTATTGCATTTTGCATTTTTGTAATTGTATTTCACGAAACGATGACCCTGATTCTAATATATCAACTTGATATGTCTACTAAAGCAAGATTTTTAATGAGTAGCAAGAGTTGATAAACATTTTTGTTTATTATGTTTAACGATAAATAATATTCAGATTATAATTTTAAATTTTGTTGTTCCTAATAATTACCTAATATTTAAACAGCATTGCACAGATTAAAATATGTATCTACTATTCCTTAAAATTTCTTTAAAATTAGAAATAAAATAGAGTACCTTTTTGCGCGCTAACTGTCTTTTTTTACCTCAACTATGTGGCAAAAAACGCATGGTACAAATTAAACAAAATCAATAACATGTTATTTCATTGGCGATTTTTTCTGAATATAGTTAGATAGTTATTTATTTGATATACATTATTTATTGTGATGTAGTTGGTTTGGTTTTTACAGTATACACTTGCGCTTTGTATTATTTGAATAATGATTTCAGTTAAAAATATTTGGATCTGATTGAAGTTTGTCACAAAAATTAATTATTTTATGCTTTATGAAAGATATCAAACCCAGAAGGCCAGTCGATTAGAAAATGCGCAATTAGGAAAACTTCGTTCAGGAATTAAGATAAAACAAGACGAAGTCAGAAAAACTAAGCAAAGTAGCGAAGATCTATTATTCAAACATTTATGTAATCATAGAAAAATGCAAAGAGCTTACGCCACAAAGCCAGTATCTGTCGTCAAGGAGCACTTGACTCAGGAGGCTTTCAATAAACGAAAATTAAGGGACAAAATGATTTACCAAAAGGTAAAAGGCAGATTAGATATATGATTTAATAAATGAATAACATAGAACTTTTTACTGTTTTGATATAATATGCTAAAATATTTATATTTAATGCATTCCTATTAATATCGTTTGAACTTAAAAGAACAAGATGATGGAAGACTATCAGAACAAATTATTAATGAAGAGTAGGCTAGAAGATTTGAAATTGCTGAACAGCTCTGGTTTTAAAACAGCTCAAGAAAAAGCTATGCAAACTAAATGTGTTGAAGTACACAATTGCAAATATCGTTCAATAGCTGCGATATCTGTACGCGATACTTATGAAAAGGTAATTAATTAAGAGAATAATTATATCCAGCTTTAATTTTTCTCCAAAAAATTTTTCGATGCATTTCTTCTCAATTACTTATTTTTCATCCAAAAACTACCTTTTCAAAATTTCTTATGCAATTAGTTTTATATATTCAAAAGGTTTGATGAATTGGTCCAATCCTGGTATTTCACATTTATTTAGTCTCCAACTTTTTTAATAAATCCGATATACTAATAACCAATTCACTTCCTTATTGTTTGAATAAAATATCACAGAATAGATATGGATATAATTTTTTTGCAACAAATAAACACTTGGCATAATAAAAAGCTGCAACTTCAAAATCGTATTTCGTATGCAATAAAATAAAATTTTGATCTTTACGCAATATGGTATAAGAATACAAATAGTCTTGTTTTAAGATAAATATAATATTCAAATGTATCAAATAAATTGATTTATTTGAATTAATAAGATAATATTCATAAAATAAATTTAAAGAATAATGCATGAGCGTTTTTAAGCAAATATATCAAAATAGTTCAGAATTAAATTCGGGCAATTTTCATAAATCATAATATATAAGATTAAAATATTTGGATTTGATGGATAAAAATCAAAATAAAATTTTCTGCTGTATGAGGTAAGATATGATGTAGTATAAGATAAGATGTTGTTTTCTAAAATAAAAGTTATTTAAGTTACGACTAATTGTATCAGCTACCTGCCAATGAAAGTGTCGTCAAAATCGGTCAAGTCATTTCGAAGATTAGCCCAAACAGGTGTTTGGGCAGCAGTCGCCAAATTGTTCAGAAATGATAATTTTGCATATGTTTCCATTAAATATTTATATGTGTGTGTTAAAAGCTGCAATTTCAATAATACCAGCAGACACTCCAATTTTATTTATACGTATTACATATTGCATTACATTACATATGCAGTACAGGGGGTCCCAGAACTCAACGTCAAGCAGAGACGAGATGATAGTACCAAGTACTATCCTAAAAAAATAAACAAACTAGAAAACTAGTGGGGTGCATGGCATCAAGCCTTAAGGCAAATTCTGGAACTTCCCGTACCGTAATTAAAAATCTTGATACGGAACTCAAAAAATTTACACAAAATGTGTACACATTATTTGAATCTCTATAAAATATCTGATAATTTGATGTACATATGTCCAGTATACATTTTTGACCGCCAAATGGCATTTTTATTGAGAGTCCATAATTTTTCGGTTTGCCTTCCCAAAAATGTAATCAATTATTTATCTTGTCAATACAAGTAAAATGTTTTTTGAATTATTAAAATCGGACGATTCGTTCTCTTAAAAACTGAGTTACCATTTTTGTCACTTTTTGCTCTGTATCTTCGGAACGGCTAGACCTGCCTTCGCCAAAAGCTAATCAGCACGTCTCCTTATCAATACAAATTAAATGTTTTTTGAATTATTCAAATCAGTTGATCGGTGTTCCCGAAATAGTCGACGAAAATTTGTATCCGCACACACACACATACATCATTTTTTTCTAAGGTATGCCAAAGTATTCGGAAACCTTTGAAACGTAAAGATATATAAAAATTTTCATTTTCGTTTTTTTGCGATTACTATAACTTACTCTACGGGAAGTTAAAAAATATCTCACGTGGTTTGAATTATATGAGCCTTTAATAATTGAGACTTTCTGTTGAACTATGAATTTAAAACTCAAAAGTATAGACAAGTTTAATTGAAAGTTAGAGCCATCAGGACTGTAAAATGATAAAATACTTGAAAAAATTCGAGTGAAAAAATAGAAACTTAAAAACACTATCACCCCGTTTCGGCTTGACGTTGAGTTCTGGAACATCCAGTAGGTTATAGGATTAATCTTATAAAATAATATTTATATAAAAATTAAAATTGCCTAGATTCTTGCAATCTTGCGAAAAGATAACATGTTTTATGATTGCGTAATCGACTGCTTAGAGAATGATGCGAAAGCACAAGGAAAAATGTTGATAGTTGTCACTGAGATGGGTCAATTGGTCACCGAAAGCGTTGATGACATTACACTGGAATTACATCAATTGGAAATTAATATACGAAAAAATCTCATACAAAGAAATAAAGATTTAAAATCGGGTGCGGAGCTTTTAAAGCGCTTTACAGAAACGACTCCTTTATTAACTTCAAATGAACGGAAATATGAGAAAGACGACTTTCTGAAATATAAAATTGATGACCTCAAAAAAGAATTAGAATCAGCCCAGGCTGCATTGGAAACGATTCAAAACAATTTAGGAATTGAAAGGTAAAACTCTTCATTATCATTAGAAAATCATATGTTCAATATGTTTATTTGTTGGGTTAACAAATCAATTTATAAAATTTGAAAAATATTACTACTAAAGGTACGAGTGCATATTCATGCAATTATTACATATATGAAAACGCAAAAATTAATTTTGAAGTAATCAGACAAAACGTTATTATATAGATGAAATGATTTCTGTACCTATATAATAAATTTTATAATAATTAAATATAAAAATAATATGTTGGTAGAATTATTTTATGTATTTTGTTTTAAACTGGTATAGCAAATTGCTGACCAGTAATCCAAAACCTATGAAAAGCCACAGACTTTATGCAACAATTTTGTAAAAAAGAATTTCTAAATAGGTTATAGTTATATATCGATTTAGAATGAAAATTATTGTAACTTATATGAACTATAACTTTACAAATTATACAACATGTAATTTAGTATTTTAACTATGTAAAAGCTATATAAATGATGCATGAAATAGTTTAAAAATTGCAAGTTGTATGTAATGGCAGTAAACAGAAATGCTAAACATGAATTTTTACTATTTATAAATATGACAACAATCTATTACCATCAAATATAATTTAATTTTGAAGGATTGCCGAAATTTATCCTCAGTTGGTACAACAAAAAATATTGAGCAGTCGATTAGCAGACTATCAAGAACAACAGCTTGAATTAAAGAAAAAATTAGACAAAAAAATGATAGGACTTAACATAACGCTTATGCAAGTCAAACATGATTATAATCAAGAACGAATTAAACAATTAGAAAAAATAAAATTAATTTTGAATGAAACAAAACTTCAGAAACAAAAACATAAACGTTTTAAGCAAAAATCATCAAATATAGCTCAATGGATTATAAATGTTCGACAGGGAGTTCAGAATCTATTATCAGTTTTGGAACCAGTATGGTAAGTAGAGTATTTCTGGAATGTAGTAATTTTACACTTTGCAAATTATTTATACCAATTTTGATCGTTTAAGATTTTCTATGTTAATACAACTCAGAATTGTAACATTAAAAATATTTAGAAAGATAATACAAAACCATATTAGTGAACTCATTAACTTAAATAGTAATATAAGAAGAATGTAAGCTTCCATAGGACATAAAAAAATCAATAAACTAACAGTACTCACAACTAAAAAAATAACAACGTAAGAAAATACTTTTGTTATGGATAGATTTTTAAACATTGTCGTTTATTTCCCGATAGTAACTTTGTATGAATAAAGAATACGAGTGGTGATACATCTTTTACACTCTTAATTGAAATATTCTTGTTAAAAAAAATCAACTTTACTTGTTTTTGAGAGATTGTGGTTGCACCTTTGTAACCGTGGATCATCTAAGCCCCTCTTTACAGCACTAGAGTTATACTTCATTTTTATTTGTAATAACGAAACCTTTCACATACAGCCTTACCGAAGAAAATATCAATAATTCAGAAGAAAATGCAGGACTTGCAGAAATGATATCTGCATTTAGAGAAGTGAGCAAAAAACCTTTAAAAAGTATACCTGAATTCGAGGAACCACCCAATCCATTGACCATGCTTCAGCTAGTTGCAAATAAATTGAAGAAATTGGAAGAAATAAAGTTTGAAAAGCCATTATCGGCAGAAAAGGCTAAGTTAATGTACGAACAAAAACATCAATGGGTTTTTGAGGACAAGGTAGGTTTTAATGTAAAATGCAAATAAACACATAATTACTATAAACTCACAGCAAAATTCACAGCACGTAGTTATTTTTTCCAACTAGTATTGGTGATTTTTAGGAAATTGTAATACGATCAATAAAAATGGTAATTTTCAAAAATATTCTTTATGTGCTTTTCGTGGAATTTCTAATTTTCTGAATCTCTCAATTAGTAAAACAAATTAATATTGGACATAGTAAATAAAAAAGATGTATATCTTGGGTGTGCGACACATGTTTTTTTGAGTACTAGGTTCAAAGCTGAATGCAAATATAAAACCTTGTGATCTTTAAATTATCTTATAATTTCTGGCGTTTCCTGGCCTTGTTCACTTAGATTACCAATGCAACTAATTTCTGCAATGTTTTGGCATGTCTGCAGGAGTGCATATTAATTAATCTTTTAGAAGTGTATATATTTTCTCATACTTTGGTATCATAGGTTGTTTATTTTCAGAGAAGTGAAGAAGAATTAAATTTATTGGAAGGTATTGTGCTTCAGGATCGGTATATTCCATCTCATTCATCAGTTCGTTTAGCAAGTGCTCAATATGTTAAAGATAACACTGTAGATGAACTTGCCCTGGTGGCAGCAAATGTGAAAGCTCGAAAACGTCCAGGTCTAAAGTTTTGGAAAATGGAAAAACAAAGACTTCGCAAATTGAAACAAGGGAAATGTAAATGACAGTAGAATTGTTTATGTTATTTGAAAATATTTGTTTCTAATAATTTTTCCTCAAGGGTTCTCAAGATCTGGATATTAAATTGCATGAAGTATGCTCAAAATATACAGTGTTTTAAATTTTGTATCCCGCAATATCTTAAACGATACATGTAGTATAGGAGCCAGCAACGTTTTCAAAACAAGCATTTTAGTCAGGCTGGTTTTTTGGTATGTGGTCCTTGGCGCTCTCTTGGTTAGAGTAAGGGCCGTCTGGCAGCTGGAAGTGGTTGCGTTAATTAGTGCGCAGCCAATTTGTACAGCGCGATTTCAAAATTTTGAAAGCATTTTAGTCAGCTCAATTTTCGTTTTTTTGACTTCGAATAGGTTCACCAGACTCAAATTTTTTGTTGCCAGACATTTTGGGCGCTGCTAAATATGTGCCAGACGCCAATTTATTTATTAATTTTTTTAAAAATTCAAATCATTTTAGTCAGTCTGTAATTTTAATATTATGTTCATTAAGGGTCAAGAAACATAAAATTAATTTGCCAGACGTTTCTGTGGTTGTTAAGCATGTCTGGCAACGAAAAAAGTCTGGCAATATTATACTAGTAGACAGAGTGAGACAATCGCCAAATACATTGGCGCGAATGAAACAAAAAACTATTATACTCGTAAGAGCGCAATACGTTTACTAGGCAGAAAACCATAAGAAAAATCAAGTAACTGTATTAGACAGATGTGTTTGTTATAAACTTATCTGCAAAATTGTGTTTATACCATTTTTCTTTAGAATCACCGTTTCTTACAAATTGCCATCTGGAAAGTTAAAAAATTCATATTCCTCATAATATGCAGCCTTTATAAATACATCATCGAAGGTGAATTATGAGTGAAAAATAAAAATCCATTGATTTGTTTCGATAGATTAGTTTAATGAGTCTTTTGATATATCACATTGTAGTATTATTGTCCCAGTGTGGGAGGGTCGCATACCTGATTGTTTTGAAGAAATTAATCGAAATAATTATGTATAAATGAATGCGAGGCGTGTTATAACATCCAAAGTGCTTAAACAGTTATCATATTGAATAAATGTGCCAGTTTCTAGTACCAACACATGAGAAGGAAGATAAACTGTAGCTACATTACTATATTATTGTATCATTAAGCCATAAACGAATAAATCTGTATAATAGACGTTTTTATTGGTTGTTAAAAAAACGATATTCCCAATTATAATCTTGATTTAAGAGACCTAGGTCGAATGACTATCATTATATAGTGATACATATTGATCTAAAATGATCCCATTTGAATTTTTGAATTATTAAATACACTTCGTTTTAAAAAAAAAACATTGCTCAATATACAGCTAAAAGCTGAAAGAAAAAAGAGCGGAGAATGCTTGCTGTACAATATATATTGTATAAATATATACTAGAATTTTAAGATTCTATTCTAGGGGTAGCTTGAACTGGTAAGGTAGCAAAAGTAATATTACAAGTATTAAGTATAGGTATGTGTTACAATTAGTTGCTGCTAAAGCTAAGTACCATGTAAAATGAAGTCATTCGACTCAGTTAACTTAGCGATAAAAAAATATTTGCGTACAACAAAAATAATGATTATTGTCATCAGTTCTCATTGCAAAACTTAAAATATATGATATTCTTAGGAAATTGACGGTGTTACTTAACCACTGTCGAGTCAAATTTTTGAAAATATTAACAGCAATATTTTAGAATCATTAACATCTTTTTTAGAGCTAGTAAAATTAAAAAATTGAGTAATACGATGCAATTTTTATTCTCTCTTTTCTAATTAAGTCTTTATTTAACTTTATTTTATTTGTTTTATGAAAATATTATTGAAATTGCACTAACTTTAAATAGTATACGTATTGCGCTCTTACGAGTATAATAGTTTTTTGTTTCATTCGCGCCAATGTATTTGGCGATTGTCTCACTCTGTCTACTAGTATAATATTGCCAGACTTTTTTCGTTGCCAGACATGCTTAACAACCACAGAAACGTCTGGCAAATTAATTTTATGTTTCTTGACCCTTAATGAACATAATATTAAAATTACAGACTGACTAAAATGATTTGAATTTTTAAAAAAATTAATAAATAAATTGGCGTCTGACAAATATTTGGCAGCGCCCAAAATGTCTGGCAACAAAAATGTGAATCTGTATAACTTATTCAAGTTATCAAATCAAAAATCAAGTCAAAAAATGAAAATTGGACTGACTAAAATGCTATAAACTAGTATCATATTGCCAGACATTTTTGCTTGCCAGACATGGTTAACAACCGCAGAAACGTCTGGCAAATTAATTTTACGTGTTTTTACCCTTAACGAACATAATACTAAAATTTCAGACGGACTAAAATGATTTGAATTTTTAAAAAAATAATAAATAAATTGGCGTCTGGCACATATTTAGCAGCGCCCAAAATGTCTGGCAACAAAAAATTTGAGTCTGGTGAACCTATTCGAAGTCAAAAAAACGAAAATTAGGCTGACTAAAATGCTTTCAAAATTTTGAAATCGCGCTGTACAAATTGGCTGCGCACTAATTAACGCAACCACTTCCAGCTGCCAGACGGCCCTTACTCTAACCAAGAGAGCACCAAGGACCACATACCAAAAAACCAACCTGACTAAAATGCTTGCTCGAAAACGTTGCTGGCTCCTATACTAATGGTTTTGTATAGTTATTTTGTTTAGAGTTGTTGATATATACTTTATTTTCGATAGATAGCAACACAAACAACATATATGATAATTTTTTTTTTTTTTTTTTTTTTTTATTTCATTAAGTAATTACAACTGTCTATAAATATGACATCTAGTAATTTTTATGATTAATATAAATAGAAAGGGCATATCAGGCCGCCCAGTGGTAGTCCTAATATTATTGTTGTTAAACTAAGGTAGATTTGATCCAGGTAGTCTTAAAAACTAAACAAATTAAACTATACATATTAGATAAAACAAAACGAAACAAACAAAAAAAAAAAAAATAATAATAATAATAATAATAATAATCTTCTAATCTAAACTAATCTAGTTTAAACATAGGAGTAGGTCTACATTATTTCTAAACGATAACTTAAAAACCTTATTGTGCTAACTGAATAAGTTTTGTTCTCTTCAGTCTGTAATCGAAAGTTGTGTCGTATAATTGGGCTGCAAGTTCGTTGCTGTGATTGTCAATATTTTGTTTGTGTCTCATTGAATAGTTTTTAATTTCTTCTGTGACTGTGGCTGTGCAAGTGTCTTGATGTATCATCCAGTTGGGGACATATCTGGGAGCTCCCACTGCTTGTCTTAAGAGTTTGTTCTGGAACCTTGTATGATTTGAATGTTACTTTTTTGGCGGATCCCCATAGTTGAACTCCGTATGTCCAAACTGGTTTTATGATGGTTTTGTACAACAAAATCTTGTTGTAGGCTGATAGTTCTGATTGCCTACCCAACAACCAGTGTAAGGTTCTTCTTATGTGTTCCATGTGTGCCCGTTTAGCGGCTATGTGCTCTTTCCAGTTTAATTTCTTGTCTAGAATCATCCCCAGGTATTTGACTGTCTCTTTTGCAGGAATTGTGTGGTTGAAGATTCTAACTGGAGGACATGTGTCTTTGCGAAGGGTAAAGGTAACATGTACCGACTTGGAATTGTTGACTTCGATTCTCCACAGCTTAAACCATTGTTCCATTTTGTCCAGATGAACTTGAAGAAGTAATGATGCCATTTCGGGATTCTGATGCTGAGCGATAACGCACGTGTCATCTGCAAACATGGCTATATTGGTATTATAATTAACAGGAAAATCGGCTGTGTATAGAAGAAATAATGTTGGTCCCAGAACACTTCCTTGAGGAACTCCGGCTCTAATATTTCTCACTTCTGACTGAACACCATTTATGTAGACGTAAAATTTTCTGTTTTGTAAATAAGAGTTAAGTAAGATATATAAGTTATAGGGCAGACATTTTTTAAGTTTGTATAAGAGTCCTTTATGCCACACTTTATCAAAAGCTTTCGTAAGGTCTAGAAAAACTGCAGAGCAATAATTTTTTGAGTGAAGAGCTTCATTGACTGTATTAACTACTCTGTGGATTTGTTGGATTGTTGAATGCTGTTGTCGGAAGCCAAATTGATAGTTAGGTATTAAGTTTTTGTTATGTATTTCAGAGTTTATTCGTTTTTAAAATAAGTTTCTCAAAATTTTTGATACACAAGAAAGTAGACTTATTGGTCTATATGATGAAACTAAATGATGGTCTTTACCAGGTTTAGGAATTAAAATTATTTTAGCAGTTTTCCATGCTTCTGGAAAGCAACGAAGTCTAATTATTGCATTGAAGGTTATAACTAAATATCTTATCAACTTCTTGGGTGCTTCTTTTAGCATTCTTATTGTTATTTTGTCATGTCCTGGGGATTTTCCTGATTTGGATGATTTGATTAAACCGGAAATTTCTGAAAAGGTGGTTCTGTTAACACTGTTAGTAGTTCTTATATCCTGGTGGAGATAATCATTTATGAAGTCTTCTTCGCTACGACTGCATTGAGGAGGTGCCGGGTTAAAAGTTTCTTGTAAATAGTCAGCAAATAGTACGGCTTTTTCTTTGTGTGATCTTGCCCATGACTGATCAGGGTTTCTGATCGGTGGTACAGCCATAACTGGTTTCTTGAGTCGTTTGCATGCTTTCCACAGCGAATAATTCGTATCTTGAGTTGAAGATAGGTTGTTTAGGTAAGTCCTAATAGATTCATTTTTATAAGCATTAATTGTTGATTTTAAATTTTCGCAGGCTCTATTAAGTCTTTTCTTATCTTCGGGATGCCTAGTGACTTGCCATATTTTACGCAATCTTCTTTTGATGGCTATTTGTTTTTTTATTTCCAAAGGAATGCTGAGAGTCTTGCAATTAACATCTCTGGGTGTCGAAATAGTTGCTGCTTGTTGTAGAATAGTTGTTACTTGATTGATGGCATTGTTGACTTCATATATGATAATTGGACAATGATTTCTGCTTCCTAAAAAAAGAAGGAAGCAGCACAAATGTCGAATTTAACTTTAGTAATAAAATTGTAAAAATTGAACTAACTGCATCACCACAAACAACGCATATAATACTGACAACTTTTGAACTATTTTCAGTAAATTTTTTCTAAATATTGCACGAAGTTTTTTGATCTCATAGTAGAAGTGAAAGAAGATATCCACGGGTATGAGGGGCCACTATGTTATTTTTAGTTTTTAATTTCATACATTTTCTTAGATCGTAATCTAAATAAGAGTGCTCAAGACCATAAAAACTATAACGCAAAAAAAATACTTTTGTTAAAAAATTGACGTTGGTCGTTTTTCTTTGAGTTTGTCGTCGTGAAATTTAAGGCCATGGCTGGTTACACATCTTTTGCCAAGTATTTTAAAATTGTATAGTTAAAGTATTATATAATGCATACTATTATGCTTTTCTAGTTTTGGAACTGGTGGTAGACTTTTGGTTGGCTATAACAAAAATTGTTTTAAAAAAAAATTGATAGCATCTTCATTTTCTCATACTTTAGTGTTCTAACTGCATATTATATGTACTGCATATTACATGTAAAATGAAAACTTTATTTTTTTCGCTTCAAACTTATGCAAGTATTAACCTTAAGTGATTGTATCACAAATTTCTATTCATGAGGGTTCGATCTTATCGATTCTATTAGTTCTCTCCAAGTTTTGGGCCATCGTCATTCCATGCGTGATGCTTCAAACAACGCGTTTTCTCTTGTCTTCGCACATTTGCTGCTGTATCTGTTATAAACAACACGATTCCCAAAGAGTTTTTGGAGAATGTCATCAATTCAATGAATATATATAATTTGATAATTAATAATTATTAAGATATCCCATTCGAATCACTGATACTGAGCGAGATAAAAATATATTTAACAATTGAAACACTGTAGGGGAGACTGGGTGTGGTTGTACCAGGGTATAGTAGTGACAGTTGTCATAACAGCTAAACTATATTGATTTTGAGATAGGGTCGAAGAAAAAAAGATGAAGTATGGTTGCTTGAACAACTTCCAATAATTGCTTTCAATCCGTTCCTTACATGAACATTACATGTAGACCGCATTGCTTTTAAAAAGTCAAGAGTAAACTTACTCTTATGTTCAAACTTTTTTATTCATAACTGTTAATTGCATACACAAATATCGTTGTTTATTTTGCCGTAAGTAGAAAATTAGTAGTTATTCATCAGCATCTAGTGTTTGCTCGGATAATTTAGCTCAGTCATAATGATGAACAGTTTTTAAAAGTGTGCGTTGGGTAAAGCTATGATAAATTTTGGGGTATGGTTGTGACATGTATTTCTTGTCATTTCTATATGAAGATTAAACAAATAAAAAAATATAACTTAATGGAGCCAAAATACGAATCAAACAGAATAGGTGAAAGAAAAGATTTCACGAAGAAATTTTGTTAACATTGTTTAAAAAGTTATGTTTTTTGTTTATATTGTTATATTTTATTCATGATCGATGTTTAATTATTTATATTGTGTTCTGTTATACATTCTTAGTATCATAATGACTTATGGTAAAAGTCGTTATAAAACCATTTTGGTGTTTATACCAATTGTTTTGGCCCATTTTTATGTCTGCCACTACCGTCAATGGGGCTGTCGACGGTTGGGAGACTCTCCCCTTTTTTTGTATGATTCGATTTTATGACTAATACATCGTATTTAAGGACAGTATTTCAGTATTTGCACGTAAGCAAATGTTAAAATTGGCCCATTTAAAAATTGGAATTTATTGATAGCAACTTGCCTGTAGACCACACCGTCCGGAATTCGAAGTTGCGATATATAGGAAAATAACTAAGAATATGTTTTCTTACAGAAATATCTAAACCGTAAGATCACTAGATCACTGGATCACTGGATCACTAGATATATAGATTCAGAATCAATCCTAGAAGAACTGAGTCACAATCATTTTTAAATACATTATAGAATATACTGTTCAGTATAGAATATACTGTTCAGTATAGAATATACTGAATATACAATCCTAATTCCTCTTACATGCAAGAGCACTACGGCTATGCTCACCAAAGCCCATTTCCACTCGAGATCATATTTGTGATCCATGAATTAGGATTTCCTGTGTCAAATATCAATCTAGAATATAGAAAAACACAAAAATTTCTAGTATAAAAAATCGATCTATTTACTATTTATTATTTTTCTAGTATTATTTTATTATTGAGAAATTTTATTTATATTATTTATTAGTTTTATTTTTATTATTATTTGCTTATATTTTATATCAAATCATATTACGAATATTATTTTCATGTAAATTTTATCCTTTGCACTTTTATTTATTTAAATTTAGGTTATTATTTATTATATATATATTACTAGATGTTAATAATTTAACAGCTGTAATAATTATTGAAATTAAAAAAAAAACAAAAAAATTACAAATTATACTAACTCAATATAATATTTTAATTTTTTTTGAAAAACATGACATAAAATTTTTATGGAACGTGCAAATAAGCTTGGCGGCTCAACTAATGGCTTAACTTTCTTATCGCATTCCTGAAATTCAGCTCACATGCACACAAATACATACTTTTCTCTTTGGTCTAATTCGATTCAGGATGACTTGAAACGAGAAAAATATAAAATTAACAAATCATATGAAATAGATCTTTGTACTAATCTCCATAAATAAATGTTTTGAACAATTTTGTCACTGCTTTTTCAGTCGCCTAAGTTTGGGCACTCTTGAATTGAGATAGCAATCTGTTAGATTAGACTGGCAAGGCATCATAGCCGTTATCATAGGAAGGAGAAGGTGGTAAGGTAGAGATCCACCGAACACCAAACACCTTATACTTGTCTTATGATCTTTGTTGTTCCTTCGGATCTTCTCACAATCAACGACACGTCGCTGATGGGAATCAGCTTTGTATTAGGATAGTATTGATTTCTGAGATTATGGAATATTGTTTTGGAGCGTGAGATCCGTACCTATACGTTTCCTAAGCTGAATGGCGATCAAGATTTCAATTTCGGGATGACACAGATATGCTACGTACTTCATAATTGAAATATTTGTAAACTCAGATGTTATACATGTTGGAATTTTAGTAAAAACAACAAAAACTAATTATATGCAGTGGGAGGCCTGATGTGGGCGGCGTGAAAAAAGAAGGCTGATGATCGGAGACTTAAAAGATCATGTTTCTAGTTTTGTCAATTTTTTTTATTTTTTTTTTTATTCATTTATTATTTTACAGCAATCAGAACAGTACTTATATTCTATGAGCTGCATTGCTTATATATATATATATATATATATATATAAACTAAAAAGAATAAACTAAATAAGAATAAATAAAAATAATAACATAAGAATAGTAACTAATAATAATAGTAATATATAATAATAGTAAATAATAAAATAATATAATAATACTACAAAAAAAAATTTAAATTAACTTAACTAACATATTTCGATGATTACTCTAAAAAATATAGAAATTGTTCCATTAAACAATTTGCTAGATTAGGATATTATCCATTGGTGATTTACGCTTGAGCCTCCTGGAATGTGGCATCTCAAGCAGTAGTGCAACTATATTATTTGGATGGGCTTCTAGTTTTTGAAAGTGGTGGACACTGAAGTTTCTTATTACTTCCTCGATATATAAAATATTCAGATCGTCATGTATGGTCTTGTTACTGACGAACCACGGGGCATCAACTATCTGTCTGAGTATTTTTGATTGGGCACGCTGCATTAATGCTATATGAGACTTGCTGGCACATCCCCATAATTCAATACCGTAAGTCCATATAGGTTTTATTACTGTTTTATAAATTAATAATTTATTTTCAAGGGATAATTTTGACTAGCGTCCTAATAGCCAATATATTTCTGCAGTTCTAATTTTTATCGCTTTTACTTTTGAGCAAATGTGATCTCTCCAGGTCAGTCTACGATCAAGATGCATACCCAAGTATTTGACACAATTATTAGTTTTGTCAAATGAACTCGTTTAATACGGATCGATTATGATTAGTCATCGTGTATGTGAATAGAGATCTGTCGTTGTATGCGTATCGGCATCATCGTTGTATGCGAACCGATATCAACAAGGAAATCGGCAAAGATGAATAAGCATTTTAAAGTTACATCGCAGTACAAATCTTGATTTAACGAAAAATGCCTGAATCAGAAAAATATTTTACCCTGTTCCTTAAAAATAATGAAACATATTAAACAGTTGTGCCGTGTACTAAACGTTAGTTTAATGATTACAAATTATTTTTAAATTATTTGTAGTTTCTATAAATCTTTGAAGTTAATAAAATGGAAAATATTTTTTAGGCAAGGCAGATATTACAGGTGTTCAAAGAATGAGATTATATCGCCAGCGAAAAAGTAAAAAAAAATACAAGCAGCCAATGAATACATGTAAATTTCAATTACATGAAGTTCTTCAAACATAATTACATGACGAGTAAAGTTGTATATTTGTTTAGGCATTGTTTAACATAATCCACTGCGTGAACGAATATTATAGAATTTATTGATCAGCAATTACTTCATTTCTCTGATGAAGGTTCATTTCTAAATACTAATTACAATGACAAACCGATCATGTCATATTTGAAGTATGATTTTAATTACAATATTGTTTTTAAATATTATCCATATTTTTAATAATAAATATATAATTTATAATTAATTTGTCAAAAATATATGATTTTTTCTAATGTTCTTTCCATATAATTTAAGATAATTTCTGATACTTTTTTACATATCGACTATCTTTAACTTTATTTATGTATTATTCTCTCCTGAAAGTTTCTGATACAAATCAAAGGTATGAGTTTTGTAAATATTTAGTAAAACAAAATTGGTAATCTGAGTAATAGCATTTTAATATTCTTCAAACCCACGAACAGCATATAAAGTTTAAATTGTGAACATACTTTTTTCATAGCAAAAAACTATCACCACATTGAGCTGAAAATTAAACAAATTTATTATATCGAATAATTTTTAAAAATATCTGTATTTAGTATTTTGCAAATATGGAACTACTAACAATAAAGATAACAGCGACCAATATCTCTTTCAAATCATATCAAAATAATTTTCTCTCCAAATGCAGTTGAAATATGTACATGGATTAATTTCAATATTCCAAATATTTGCTCTGAATCTACATCTATATATTAATCTTCATATATCGAAAAGCAAATTAAACCCCATATTCGAAGGTGGGCGATCGGCTACGTTTCGCAAATTCATTTGCATTAAATATTCCATGACGAAATCGGTTCACCTGAGTCTTACTAATTAAATCATTTAATAATTTCAGGAATTCTCATGTATTATATAGAATGTAATTTAAATCACAAATACACATTTGTTTCTTCGTAGCAGTAGCTTTTATACTGTGCACACATCAAAAGCAATATGTTCAGTTAACTCATATAAGGAATTTCATTCTGTTTAATTAAAACATATCGAACATATTTGAGTTCTCTGATCGTAAACGAATACACATAAATTTTGATCTCTTAAGCATTGTGTGATCGAATACTTCACAAGAGTCCAAATACCATGAATTGAAAAATAACATTATATTTGTCAAAAAAAAATGATTGGAATGAACTATTGAATAAACGTTATTTTTATAAGCTAAACTTAATTATCATAAAAACATCTGATTCGTATTTCTGAGAATTTTGATTAAAATCATAAAGCATTCACATGAAAAAGATACAATATAAATAATTTTAAATATGGACTTAAAAAATTATCGACTTCATTAGAGATGAATATATTCTGCAGAATTCCACATACGTTTTTAGAATAATAGTAATATCTATTATTACTTTTATTATTTTACATTCTATCTCATTTTTAATAAAGTATTGCCATCTGTGCATTTCTTCATTTTAAATACAACAATGCACGTTTGCGTAACCATAATATCTCTTTTTTTGTTTTTATGAATTTAATTAAAAAGCCCAAAAGAATGAAAGAAATGTATAATATTTGCAAAGCGAATCAAGAATATATATCTCTGGCTTAATAATTAAGATACGTTTGTTCTGCCTTGCCAAACCGTTTTTCGGTAAACAGATTTCTTTGCAAATTTTATGGTTACAGGGGTATACTCAATTATACTAAAGAAATAAATTCATTGTATATATATATAGTTTGTGTGTTTGTTTGAAAAGATTTATTTGTTCCATATTATATTACATAAAAAAGTGAGTATATAAGATTTTGTATACCTATCGTCTGATGCTAATACAATTCATTGATAAATAAAACTTGAAACATCATTGATTGTATAAATCAAGTAAATTAAATAGATAATGGTAAAAAAATCACAAAAAAAACATATTACACTGTTGATTTTTGGAGGTATCTTGTAGTGTTAATTATTAAGAATGACTGTCGGTAGGTTGTAATTGTTATACCAAAACATATCTTGAGTTATAGATCCAATATCCGTAATAGTTGGGTTATTACTATGTTTGCAATTTTTCAAAAAGTTTCCTTGCTTGCTTTTTTATAATTTCATATATAAATGGTATATTCAGTCGGTTGTATAGATAGTGAGTGTACACAGTAAATTGATAGTATTACGCAATAGATCTTTACTATAGTAGTAAGCAGCCGATGAACAGATTATATATAGTATAATATATAGTTATATACATACATATATAGGTATTCTATTAAATATTAGAGATTTTTTTTCATATTTAACAATTTTCTTCTAATAAGAGCTATGTATACTAAACTATTAACTGAATGAGAGGTTTATTTTCGCAAAAATTTCAAAATGCTAATTTTTGCTTTCTTGACGTTTTAAGCCATTGTAAATCGTTAAATTTAACAACAAATTTGCAATTGGCATATTTGTGTATATATCTATATGAGTCACCCCAATCGTCTCAGAAACGGCAGCACCAACTACAAAAATTTAAAAGCCATTTGATATAGCCTCATGTTGATTCATTTGGGGAGGCGATCAGCCAAGCTTTTTATTTGAAACTAGCAAAAAAATGCATAAAGTTTCATCATCCTTTTCCCACAAATTCTAAACAGATTTTGAGAATTCGGAAATCAGTTCTGAATTATTCTGAATAGATTATGCCGCGCCATTTGTTTCTAATTATTTGTTGAATTTCTTTTTGATGATTTTGATGATATTTTGCATAATGATAAAATTCATGGCATTACCAAACATCATGAAACGCTTTGAACTTGAGAAAAAAGTTTTAGCGCCTTTTACTGATCATTGTTGACCACACCAAAATCAATACATTTTATAACACGAAAATATACTTAATTGGGTGTAAATAACGTTATGCATGAACTTTCTGATACGTGTAAATAATCTACATAATCACAATGAATTGAGATTTAGTTGTTCAGATTAAATTCACTACTCTTAATTTTGAATATAAAGTTTTCCTTCTACTAAAATCTAAGCAATGCAAGTTAGATTCGATTTATTCCAAATAAATTCATAATATCTGCAATTAAAGATCATAAATTTTATTGACATTAAATACTCGAGTATTTACAAAAAACGGCTTCACTGATCTTTGCTAAAACCACAAATGAAATCATATAAGCATGCATATAAACAAACTATTTTAATTATACATGATAATGAAAACTTCATACAACTGTGATATTTAGATGAAACTGACTGCAATAGTTCATAAACATGAAATAATCGTTTGAAAATATGATATTTAAAAGGAAAACTAAGAAGCGGTAGAAAAAACTTGTTTTGCAAACAAGTCTTTTATACGTTTTGAGTCCCAGTTTTAGAGGATAAAACATAATATAACTAGTGGAGCGCATGGCATCGTGCCTTAAGGCAAATTGCTGAAACTTCCCGTATTATTTTTTTTAAAAAACATTAACACTTTTGAAAAAAAATTACTCTGAAAAAATTAGGTTTTCGAGAAACTATATTGTTGACAAAAATTTACGTTTTTTAAAAAAAAGAATTTTTGAAGAAAAATTTATTTTGAAATATTTTGGAAATTCAGAACATTTTTTCAAAGCAATCGTACCGGCCTTTATGAAAATTTGATCAGTTCTTCATATTGTTAATACAAGTAAGATGTTTTTCGAATTTTTTTAATCGGACGCTCCGTTTTCATAAAAAATGAGTTACCGTTTTTGGCACTTTTTGCACCATATTTTTGGAACGGCTAGACCTGCCTTTGCCAAAAAGTAATCAGCACGTCTCCTTATCAATATGAATCGAATGTTTTTTTAATTATTCAAATCGCTTCATGCGTGTTCCCGAAATCGTCTTCGAAAACTTGTATCCGAATACACACATACACGCACACACACACATACATTCATTTTTTCTAAGGTATGCCAAAATGTTCAGAAGGTTTTGAAATGTAAAGATATATAAAAAAATTTATTTTCGAATTTTTTGCGATTACTATAACTTGCCCTACGGGAAGTTAAAAAATGATATAATAAAAATTTATCATTCATAAAATAATAGCATAGTGCAAAATGAAATGTTAAAAAATATTAGATGTATTTGAAACCTATACCAAATAATCATAATATATGGATAACTTAAAATATACAAATTAGTGTAAAATAAAATATAGGACACTTACTACAAAAATGATTTAAATAAATAACACATAAAATAAACAAAAAATATTTTACTGATTTGAAGTAAGAAAATAATCTGTCGGTCGTACGTGCTTTTTAAATAATTTATTTTTATATTTATTATCATCCATTATCAAGGCAATGTCACTAGCGCCTAATATATTAATTTTAAATTAAATAGTTGTGCAAGATACGAAGACGTTATTTATTTCGTCCGTTTGCTTCTTGAGTGCAATATTATAAATTCAATTCATAAATAGCGCTATTGTGCGGTGACGTCATACATTGGATTTATGTCCAAATATGGCAACACCTTGATAGGGTAAATAAATCTTGTAGTGTTAATTATTAAGAATGACTGTCGGTAGGTTGTAATTGTTATACCAAAACATATCTTGAGTTATAGATCCAATATCCGTAATAGTTGGGTTATTACTATGTTTGCAATTTTTCAAAAAGTTTCCTTGCTTGCTTTTTTATAATTTCATATATAAATGGTATATTCAGTCGGTTGTATAGATAGTGAGTGTACACAGCAAATTGATAGTATTACGCAATAGATCTTTACTATAGTAGTAAGCAGCCGATGAACAGATTATATATAGTATAATATATAGTTATATACATACATATATAGGTATTCTATTAAATATTAGAGATTTTTTTTCATATTTAACAATTTTCTTCTAATAAGAGCTATGTATACTAAACTATTAACTGAATGAGAGGTTTATTTTCGCAAAAATTTCAAAATGCTAATTTTTGCTTTCTTGACGTTTTAAGCCATTGTAAATCGTTAAATTTAACAACAAATTTGCAATTGGCATATTTGTGTATATATCTATATGAGTCACCCCAATCGTCTCAGAAACGGCAGCACCAACTACAAAAATTTAAAAGCCATTTGATATAGCCTCATGTTGATTCATTTGGGGAGGCGATCAGCCAAGCTTTTTTATTTGAAACTAGCAAAAAAATGCATAAAGTTTCATCATCCTTTTCCCACAAATCCTAAACAGATTTGAGAATTCGGAAATCAGTTCTGAATTATTCTGAATAGATTATGCCGCGCCATTTGTTTCTAATTATTTGTTGAATTTCTTTTGATGATTTTGATGATATTTTGCATAATGATAAAATTCATGGCATTACCAACATCATGAAACGCTTTGAACTTGAGAAAAAAGTTTTAGCGCCTTTTACTGATCATTGTTGACCACACCAAATCAATAACATTTTTATAACACGAAAATATACTTTTTTTTTTTTTTTTTTTTTTTATTTAAAATGGCCTCGACTTCTTGGTCATCCAGCCATTACAAATTACAATACAAATATAAATATAAACTAAGAAGAAAATTAAAATTAAAATTCACAATACTAATACAGAATAGTTACAATAAACAAACCTAAAAACATCCTACTCTATAACTTATATTGGATTCATTTACAAAGTCTATCAGTATTCTGTACAAATCAATGTTATTACTACTAATGATGAACCTAGCATTTATAGGAAATGACACATTCCGCTGTTGAAGCTTTTTAAACAGAATTATTCGTTGCCTTTCATACAATGGACAACTCCACAATATGTGATCTATTGTGTCCAGTACAGTGCTGCACGAACAGAACGGGTCTTGTTTTATCCCAATCCTAAATAGATGAACATTATTTTCGTGTGCGCCAATCTTAATCTGCATATTGTAGATATCTCTCTTCTGTTCCAGTTCAATTTTTCAAACCATGTGTTTCTGGACACTATCGGTTTACACGGTCGGAATAATATTCCTTTTGATGCTGATTCGAGATCAAATATTTTTTGCCAATGCAACATCCCCATTTTTGTGAACTTTCGTTTCAGATCCACGGCAGGAGCTTTTTTAATTAAAGTGGCTGAGTTTTGTGCCTCTCTGGCCAGGCTATCCGCGATCTCATTCCCGGTGATATTGTGATGGCCTCTTATCCATACTAATTCGATCCTGTAGTTATTGTTGTTTAGCTTTTCTATTTTTTGTAAACAGTCGAATATTAAAGGATTGCCATAATCTTTAGGCATGTTTAAGGCATGCAGTGAGGACATGCTATCAGAAAGAATTATTGCCTTCTTTAAATTATGTTCCTTAATTAGGTCTAGCGCACTGTTGATAGCCGTCAATTCTGCAGTAAATATTGATGCCCAATCTGGGAGTTTAATTTGAAGCTGTAAATCCTGGCTTGGTATGTATACAGCACAGCCAACGCCGTCATCAGTTTTTGAGCCGTCCGTATAGATTTGTATATACTTTTCCCATCTAGTGTTCAATAAGGCGTGCAATTCCAGATTGATTATTTTCTTATCCATATTCTTTCCAATGACTAATTCGTCTGATAGGTGTATATATATTTTTTGGGGATTGTTGCTTTCCAAGTCACTGTGTAGTACGCCAATCTGTTGCTTATTATGATGTTATCTTCTAAAGGCTTTAATGAATGGAAACCAGCAACTAGCGGAGGGATCGGTTTATTAAACCAGTACCTATTATTGAAATGCCGAACTGCCAGTGCCTCTAACTGATCTTGAATCCATGAATGATCAAAATTGAATTTTTTTATCAAGAATCTATTCGTTAGTACTTGTTTACTTATATCTAAGGGAGCTTCCCCGGCTTCAGCTAATAAAGAGTTAGTGGGGGTTGATTTTAAAGATCCCAGACATGTTCTTATAGCTGCAAATTGCGCTCTACTCAACTTTTTATATAAGCCTGCAGACAATCCTCCATAATTTGACAGCCATAGTCGAAATGGGGTCTAATGATAGCTTTGTATAAAGAAAGACATGCATTTGGGTGTGTGCCCCAGCTGGTGTTACATACTCTTTTGAGTAAATTAATGCCTTTCTCGCATTTGAATAATATCTCGCTTGTGTGCTTATTGAAATTTAATTTTTTATCAAAAGTAACACCCAGGATTTTAATGTTTTCTAATATTTCGATTCTTATCGTGTCTATATCTATTCATGCATATTTTTGGGAAATCTATGCCTGGTAAAAAATATGCTTTTGGTCTTCCTCGGTTCCAAAGCAAGTCTATTATTCCGCATCCATTCCAAATCTTTTGATATGGCATTAGCCATTTCTGTTCTACAATGCTCTACTGAGTGAGAAACTGTGTACATAATCAGATCGTCCGCATATTGTAGCTTTTTGACTCTTGTCCCTTTGACGATATAAAGTCTGCCATATAGATGTTAAATAGGAGAGGGCTCAGAATCGAACCTTGTGGGATGCCCGTATATGATGTCCTTGGCCCTATTAGACGATTCTTATTTCTCACGTAAATTTTCCTATTGGATAGCAGTGTCATTATAATAATAATAATATTGTCTGGGATCTTATAATTATGTAGCTTCTTTTTGAGAATTTATGATCAACATGATCATATGCCTTTTCAATATCGGCCGTAACTAGTAGCACTTCTTTATTATCTGACAATGCACTATAAAGATCTACAATTAGCTCGCTTAACAAGTCGATTGTACCCTTTCCTCTCCTAAATCCGAATTGATATTTATTTAATATACCCTTTCTCTCTATGTACCATTCTAATCTTTTTTTTTAAAATGCTTTCAAAGATTTTCGTGAGACAAGGAAGAAGCATTATTGGTCGATAGGATTTATGATCACTTGGATCTTTTTGCGGTTTTAGTATTGGCACTAGCACCGCAATTTTCCAATCTTCCGGGATCCAACTTGAATTTAATATAAAGTTGAACATTTCAACTATTATACTTTTGAATGCTTTGGGGCATTCTTTAATCATAATGTATGTGATGTTATCAAATCCTGGAGAGCTATTTCTTTTGTCTTTTAGTGCCAGTTCTAGCTCCTCATAATCAATGCGTCCTTCGATTTCATGAATTGCGTAGTCATCACTTGCTTCTTCTGCTTGGTCTTGGGAGTATTGTACGGGACCAGGTACAAAGTCAGGCGTGTGAATCTTCAAAATTGTCTCGCAGAAATTGTCACTCATTTGCTGAATGGTGGACTCGCCATTATTTTTATTATTTAATCTTTTTACAATGTTCCATAATTTATTAATGTTTGTATTTCTATTGATGGAATTCACGAATTCAAGCCATTTTTCTCTTTTTTTTTGTTTAAATAGTTTTCTAGTCTGTGCTGTGATTTTTTGGAGCTCCAGGTAATTTTTGTAGTTGAATTGAGCTTTTAGTCTCTTAAATGCTATTCTTCTTTTTCTAACTTGAATTTCGCATTCGTTATCCCACCATAAAGCCGGTTTGAATGTATCCGATCTTGGTAATTTATACTGTTTGATGTGCTTAGTGGCTGCATTATTTATTGTTTCTTGAATAAAATTATACATATCTTCAGAATCATTTGGGATGTATGATGTCTCTAAAGTCTCTTCGATATATAATCTATACTCATTCCAATTTGCCTCCTTAGTCATCCATTTTCTGCCTGGATACCATCCCACTCTCGTATTACACTTGAATTGCATCTTTATTAAGATAGGCAAATGATCAGAGCCTACATTATCTCCAATGAAGTCTATCATGAACAGAAGGCGAACAGAACGTCAGGTCGATGGCGGCTGATTTCTTCCTAGGCGTTTGTATTGTCGTATGCGTTCCGTCATTCAGCATTAACAGATTAAGGCTATCCACAATGTCGTAAATAATAGCTCCTCCTCTGTCAGTTATTTCATTACCCCAAGCTAAATGTTTGCTATTGAAATCTCCTGTTAGAATTATTCTGACAGGAATCTGTTCGATGATATTTTTGATTAAGTATAGATCCTTTGTTGCTTGTGGTGCGCAATAAATTGAAACCAAACAGAAGGAGTAGCCGATTTAATTATTACCGCGGTCATTTGTATGTCTCGATTACTTAGTGAATGTGCGAATTCTTCGCACGGAATGTTATCTTTGATCAATATGGCCGAACCACCGTAGCCGTCCTGTCTGTCCTGTCGAAATATGTTATACCCTTTGAATTTAAATAATTGGCCCTGTTTCAGCCATGTTTCCGTAAGAGCTGCCATATGAATTTTCTTATGAAACATAAGATTTTCGATGCTTTCCTTATTTGCTCTTAAAGATCTACAATTTAATTGTAAAATATTTATATTATCCATCTTTGGTTGGTATTTGTTATAATTATTTTTTCACTATCTTCTAACTTTCGTTAGAATTGACTACACTTATTTTATTGAGTATTTCATCTTTATCACGATTATCTATACCTGTTTTATTGTTCTGGTTTAAGTAATTCATAATGGTATGTGTATCCCATTTTAACTTATATATAATTTCATCTATCTCTTTACTTTCTTTATTTCTCTCACATTCTATTTTTTCTCGAAGTTTCAAAGCCAATTCTATAAAATGATTTAATTGTCGTTTATTTTCTTCCTTTTTATTGGTCTTATTACTGTTTAGGCTTAGTTGTTCTTGGTTTCTTTTTTCAGGTTTTTCATTTATCTGGTTTCTGTTATATCGATTGATCGGCCTCAAGTATTCTGTTTGACGTTTATACATAATATTTCTTGGTTTATTCATTAACATTAATCTGTCTTTGTCAATGTTAATTTCTTGTTCATCTAAACTATTCAATAATTCATATTTATTTTTATGCCTGTGTGAATCCATTTCGGTATTGCCATTTAGTCTCGGAAACGATGAATTAAACCCCGGATTGTACGGGTTAGAGCTGTGAACCGGAACCGGGTCCAGCGCGGTTCCGGTTCCGGAACCGGTTCTGGAACCGGTTCTCAAATTTTGGGAACCGTCGACGGTTCCATTTTTTTTTTTAACTTCCCGTAGGTAAGTTATTGTAATGGGCCGAAAATCTAAATTAAAATTTTTACATTTCTCGATGTTTTGAAGGTTTCTGAACATTTTGGCATACCTCAGAAAAAAAGGATGTGTGTGGTGTGTGTGAGTGTGTATGTATGTATGGATACAATTTTTCGTCCACGTTTTCGAGCGCACGGATCAACCTATTTGAATGGTTCAAAAAACATTTGATTCCTATTGATAGGAAGATGTGCTGATTAGTTTTTGGCAAAGGCAGGTCCAGCCGATTAGGAGATACGGAGCAAAGTGCAGAAAATAAAAATCGAGTTTTTGAGAGATCGGAGCGTCCGATTTGAATGATCCCAAAAGCATTCAATTCGTAATGACGGGGAGAAGGGGTGGTATGTTTTTGGCAAAGGCAGGTTCAGCGGTTTCGGAATACAGAGCTAAATGTGCAAAAAATGGCAGTTTTTAAGAGAACTAAGCGTCCGATTTGAATGATTCCAAAAACTTTCTGCTTGTTCTAACAAAATAATTAATTTTGTAAAAAAAATTTTTGCTTCAACATTTATTTTTTCAACATTAGGCAACAAGCCTAATTTCGATTCAAAATTGATTAACTTATTCGAATTAAGAAGTTAAACCTATTATAACTTTCGCAAAGGAGTACTTTGTTTTAGCCAGAAAATCTGACTGGATAATATTATGCTAATAAGTCGTTCTGTATTGTTAGAGACCACATTTGCCTGTTTTTCAAAGTTAAAAAAATCTTTTTTTAAAAAATGATTTTAGGTACAGGAAGTTCCAGCAATTTGCTTCAAGGCACGATTCCAAGCACTACTAGTTTACCTTTCACTTTCTCACAAACTGAGCTGTTATTCATTCAAAACCTTTTCCTAAAAAAATTTTAATCATTTTGAATATTACTATTCGAAAATTTGGGGATGTACTGATTAGTACATCGAACGGGTATTTTTCGTAATCAACCGTTAAAATATTTTTATTTACGATTTTAATTAAATCTACAACGATTTTTACCAATAATAATAATGAATTATAAATTAAAGAATTTATAAATTTATTAATTTTTTTTTACAGTTTGTATTTTGGCAGAAAGAGAGATCGGAACTTTTGCGAATGCTTGAAAGGGACAGAATAAGGGATGAACTGCCGCTGTTCATCGCCTTATTCTGTCCCTTTAAAGCATTCGCAACACAGATAAACAGACCACATGCGAAGAATTTTTTTGTTTATAGATAGGGAAAGGAGACACAATATAAAAATTAAACATTGTTTATATGTATTAGCCTGAATCTTTTCATTGCGAGCCATCAGTCTTTAGCCCATTAATATTGATTTAATGACTTCTCCAAATCATACCTTGACACTTGTTTTCAGAAAGACCTCCAACTATTTTTAATAGACTACACCCGATTACAAGAGCCGCATTTCGTTAATCCATCTAAATATTATTTCTGAAACTAAATATTTATCCATTTCAACAACATTTCAAACGATATATAAGTTAATAAAACACTTCTACTTCTACTTTTAAAATTGTCACTTAAAAAAAATCAGTTTATGTAACATATATTAGTTTATGTTTCTAATAAATATTATTTTATATATTTGTTATTTATTTATGAAACACTATTTTAAAATATGCAATATTTCAAAATTAATTAGCAAACTCGAAGGAATTTTTGAAATTTGTTGTTTTACGATTTATGAGTCGATGTACAATCGCCAGGCTCTAAAAGTACGCTTCTGCTTTGAAATCTTTAGATATATATGTATTAGTACATTTACTAATATTATGATCATAAGGTATGATCATAAGGTATTAGTACATTTACTAATATTATGATCATAAGGTCCACTTGCTCTCTGACTGCAAGAGTCGAATTACATAATGGGAAGAGATTAGGTATAAAAATCAGGTTAGCAAAGTATGAAATTTTTATATTTTTATGAAGTTAACAATTTAGAAATTAAATTACTTTTTATGAAGTAAACTTTTATTTCAATTAAACTAAGGCGTTTTGTTGTAATACTTTTAATAATATGTTATTTTTTTAATACTATATGCAGCCAGTTTTGTAAATTCTCCTGATCAAAAGAAACCACCTCTTGCTATGGATATCGAAAACTTTAATTGAGAAACTAAAAACTAAAGAAACTAAAAATACGCTTCAAATTTATTGGTTTATGAAAAAGTTTATAATTATTTATTTAAAAGTTTATGAAAATACATATAACCTGAAAGCAGACTAAATATTATTCGAATGTACATTTCCAATTTGAGATTGCATTCATGGCAAACAAATATATAACTAAATAGTAATGCACAAAAAAGTATTAATTATAATTATATTAAAAAATGCAAAGGGTTACAAAAAAAATTTCAAGAACAAGTATATAAAAACTAGTATGGCATCGTGCCTTAAGGCAAATTGCTGGTACTACTTCCCGTACCGTAACGAAATGTTCGAGGAATACTGAATGTTTTCAAATAGATTATTACTATATATATATAATATGTAACATTTTCTAATATTTATAAGAATTATATAAACTGAATTGCAAAGTTGAAATTATTTGTTCAAAGTATATTAGAACTATAGTCCGAATTAAAAGAAAAATCTGCATTTTTTTCGATATACAAAAAAAAATTTTTTTTGAAAAAAAAAAATGAAACAAAATGTTTTTTTTCCAAAATCAATTATTTTGTTAAAGACAAGCACAATGTTTTTTGAATCATTTAAATCGGACGCTTAGTTCTCTCTCAAAAACTGCCATTTTTTACACATTTAGCTCCGAATCTTTGAAATGCTGGGCTTGCCTTCGCCAAAAACTAATAAACACTTCTCCCAATCATTACTAAATGAATGTTTTTTAGATCATTCAAATCGGATACTCCGTTCTCTCAAAAACTCGATTTCTATTTTCTGCACTCTTTGCTCCCTATCTCCGTAACGGCTGGATCTGCCTTTGCCAAAAACTAATCAGCTCTTTTCCCTATCAATAAGAATCGAATGTTTTTTGAACCATTCAAATCGGTTGATCCGTGCGCCCGAAAACGTGACTGGAAATTTGTATCCATACATAGATACACACACACACACGTCTATTTTTTTCTGAGGTATGCCAAAATGTTCAGAAACCTTCAAAACGTCAAGAAATAAAAAAAATTTCAATTTCGATTTTCGGCCCATTACAATAACTTACCCTACGGGAAGTTAATAAGAAAAAAGTAGCCGGACTTTTTTCCGGAGCGGTCTGGAATTTTCCGGGATCGATCCGGACTTTTCCGGGTTGGAACCGTTCACGGTTCTTCCGGAACCGAGTCCTTTTTGGACTTTGGAACCGGTTCTTGAAAATGACGGTTCTTGACAGCTCTAGTACGGGTTGATCTTAGCAAGCCTCAGCTATCCTTTTTTCCACATCCTGTTTTTTAGCTTCAAGATAAATATGTTATGTAGTGCCATCATTTCTTTTATTTCTTTATTTATTGCTTTGAAGAATTTACATTCTTTGTCGTTTGCTTGATGGTTTCCATGGCATACTGCACATATAAAGTCTGACACGATATGGCAATTTCATGAGAGTGTTCTTCTGAACAATATCGGCATCTTATCTTGCTTTTGCATTGATTTTTTAAATGTCCATACGCCAGCATTTGTGGCATTGCATTACAGATTGTGTGTTTAAAAGATGATGGACGGTAGTGTGGGATTTCCACCCACTAAAAACCTCCTCTCTCATCCTCCCCCCCGCATATGATCACGAGGAAGACTGGGTCGGAACCGCGTTAGCATTTCTTCAACCCAGTCCGTGTTGCGTCACGTGACGTTAGCTCCTAAGTTTATTGGTCCCTCTCGGCGATTTTTGCTGTCAAGAGGCGCCGTGCATAAGCTGCTACCTCGGCCCAGTTTTCCTTGCTTTGCAGCATAGTATTTACAATGTCCTGGGATTAAGGGCCCTTCCCAGGGACAATTCGGTGTCAGCCCTGAAGTTCTTCCAGCGCGTGCACTTAAAAAAGGTGTGCTCAGCATCGTCGGCTTTTTCCGGACAGTATTTGCACGTCGGTGATGTGTGCAAACCGAACCTGAATAGATATGCATTGAACGAGCCATGACCCGTCATCATCTGAGTTAGAAAGAAGTCTGTTTCGCCATGCTTCCTGTCGAGCCAGGCCTCGATATTAGGGATCAGGCGTGCTGTCCATCTACCACGATCAGACGCCTGCCACCTTACTTTCCATTCCTTCAGGGTGTCCTTTCTCACCATTGCCCTCGCTTCGCTGGCATTGAGGCCTCCTTTTTTGAGGTTATACAACCTGGCCCTTTCATTTCGCCAAAAGGTCTATAGGCGGAGCTCCAGCTATAACAAGCACTGCGTCTTCGGAAACTGTGCGATAGGCACAAGCCACTCTAAGTGCTCCTCGCCGCTGCACTGCTGCCAGTTTCTTACGATACGTCTTCTGTTGTAATGTATGCGCCCAGATTTCCGCTCCGTAAAGCAGGACTGAGTGAACCACCTCCAGGAGAGCTCTCCTCTTTTTGGCACGTGGGCCGATAGTATTGGCCATGATTCTCGATAGACTAGACACAGTCTTGCTAGCCCTTGTACACGTGCGTTCCAAGTGTTCACGGAATGTCAGCTTTGCATCTAACTGAACGCCCAAATAGCGGACTGACTTTGTAGACGTCAGTGTTTAGCCCGTCGATGATTGTACTAAACGGTTCTGGGAACCATTTTTGGCGTGTTAGGACTACCATCTCCGTTTTCTCTCTTGGCTAGCTTCAGATGGTGCTGGTCCAACCAGGCCGCGACGGCTTCGATGGTGAAATCGACCAGTACCTCGGCCTCTTCAACGCTGTCTGCCACAATAGTAGCTGCGACATCATCGCAAACCCTGTGAGATGCACCTGCGGGGGTAAGGGAATTTCGAACAGCTCGTCATAGTCAGCGTTCCACAGATCAGGTCCCATAACCGAACCCTGTGGTGCACCAGCTGTTATCTTGCGGCTCACTGTTCCCTCAGTGGTTTCAAACGATGAGTACTCGATCGTCCAGGTAGCTGTCCACCATTGTCAAGATGTCATCTTTCACACCCGGATCTCTTCTCCAGCGCCTCCAGTATATCCTTCCACGATGCGCTGTTGAAAGCATTCTTCACGTGCAACGTGAGAAGTATACAAACTTTCCTAGACTTTAGGCTGCCAGCCCACGACTTTGTTGCGGTTTCTACAACTTCTTTGATTGCATCGATGGTTGATCGCCCTTTCCGGAAGCCGTACTGGCTTGAGGAGAACCTCCGGAGGATTCAACATCTTTTCGAAGTCTGGCTTTGATAAGTTTTTCAAGCAGCTTCCCAGTTATATCCAGCATACACAGTGGTCTGTATGATGAAGCTGTTATCGGAGGTCCCTTTCCTTTGTCGAGAAGGACGAGTCTTTGTCGTTTCCAGACAGAAGGGAACGTTCCGGTCACAAGGCATGCATTGTAAGCATTCAACAGGATGTTAGGAATTCCTGTGCAATGAGCTTAATCACTTGTGTTGGAATACCGTCAGGGCCGGGTGCTTTCCCTAGTTTCAGGGTTTTTGCTGCGGTTTGCAGTTCCGAAACAGTGAACTGCAACACATTGGTGGTGTTCTTGTAGCGACTCTTCTTCCGCGCTGGGTGGTTTGGGAAGAGCTCAGTAACAATCTGGTTCATCATAGCCGGGCTTTTTGGCGGCTCTGGTAAGGTTCTACCCAATCCTTTTGCGACTATATGGTAGGCTTTGCCCCAGACATCGTTATTGAGGTCGTTGCAAATTTCTGCCCACAGCTTGCCTTTACTGGACTTGATGGCTCTATTGAGCTCCTTCTTGGCCGCCTTGTACTCATTGGAGTAGTAGGTCTGAGCTGGGGAGTGCTTAGCAGCTCTTGTTGCTCGTCGTCGGAGTTGGTGACATTTTTTCCTCAGCTCTGCGATTTCGCATGTCCACCAATATGCTGGCCGGCGCAAGTCCTGTGTTTTACGACGTGTGGCATAGAAGCATTGCATGCTGCAGTTATAATCTTCATCGTTTTTGTTACAATGCTTTCCGTCTCGCTGCTGTTAGTTGGGAACGGATGTGATTCGAGTGTCACCCACCCCCGCGTGAGGGATTCTCGTAGAGCATCAATGTCCAACTTCCTGGTATTCCAGCTGCATCTTTCGTAATCTCGGTATACGTGGTGGGTAGTCTCTTCTATCCAGTAGATGATGGATTGATGATCACTTCCAGTGTATTCCTCGGAGACCTTCCAGTCCTGGATTCTACTGGCAGTTTTTGGAGTCGCCAGAGTAATATCGAGAATTGACTCTCGATAACCAGGTCTTCTAAATGTCGACGTCACTCCAGTATTTAGGACTGTAAGATCGAGCCTCGCTGCCATGTCCGCAACTTCGTTTCCCCTGGTGTCTGAGAAATCTGCGCCCCATTCCACAGACTTAGCATTGAAGTCTCCAGCTATTAAGACTTCGCCGTTAAATCCACAGATGGTGTTCTCGATGCTGGTCAGCTTCTGGCGGAACACGCTGATTCCTTCGTTGGGAGATATTGCATTACAGATTGAATGTAAGGACTGACAGCACACCTAACCGAATACATTGAGACGTATTCTGGAAGATAGTTACCCCTGAACACTATTTTTACCATTTGCGATTTCATATTTATTTTTTCTAAGTTTCTTTTTTTAATGCATTTGACCTCTAATATTTTGATATCCGATCTAATAACATCCATGATTTCTTGCTCGTCCATGTCGGGTTCAACGTTAAAAATAATGCCGGTTCTGTATAATTTGTGTCTTGGGATGTACGTTCGTATATTAAATTGTTCCAAAATTTTCTCTTTGATTAATTTATTAGCATAAAAGTAGTCTTTAAATACTAATTTGATTTTGTTTCTCCCGATCTTTGAGATATCTATGATATTTTTGCTTATGTTAAGCGATTGTTTGAATATCAATCTGCCTAAAGCTAGATTATGAAATCTGCCAATGCTTTCGTTAGTTGATTCCGCAAAGACCGTGTACGGTCCTTCATCATATGGTTCATAATAATTAATTTCTTCGTTTATTATATTTTTCTAGTGTTAACTTCATTTGTCATATTACTTTCTTCATCCATCATTTCTATCCAACTTTTACTTTTTTCAGTACTGCTGCAACCTGGATTATCCTCCATATTTTCATTTAATGTTGTTACTTTGTCTTTTTTAGAATCCAATTTTAACAATTTCTTGATTAATTCTTCGGGTACATTAACCATTTTTAAACTAGCTTTATTCTTGCTTCTTTTATTGTTTTTTCGCAACATAACTTTATTGTCATCACCATTTGTATTGTTTAAATTCACTTGATTTATCGATGTATTAATATCACTCCGCGAGTTATTTTCCACATTGCTTGGCAAAACTGTTGTATCTAAAAATTCACTGTCGCTTTTCTTCCGAAAATCACTTATCATCACCTCATCATTATTTATAACATGAATCGATTTACCTATTTGGATACCTGTTTCAACCTCCGTGCTATTGTTTTCCTTATCTATAACTGCAGGTATTGATGCCCCGCCGGGTTCAAACGGTTTATACTCCATTATAATACATTACTTATGTAACTCTTTTATTGTAGTTACTAGTCGCTTCGATCCGTTCCGTTCGGTTGCTCGAGCTCGAATGAAAATATACTTAATTGGGTGTAAATAACGTTATGCATGAACTTTCTGATACGTGTAAATAATCTACATAATCACAATGAATTGAGATTTAGTTGTTCAGATTAAATTCACTACTCTTAATTTTGAATATAAAGTTTTCCTTCTACTAAATCTAAGCAATGCAAGTTAGATTCGATTTATTCCAAATAAATTCATAATATCTGCAATTAAAGATCATACATTTTATTGACATTAAATACTCGAGTATTTACAAAAAACGGCTTCACTGATCTTTGCTAAAACCACAAATGAAATCATATAAGCATGCATATAAACAAACTATTTTAATTATACATGATAATGAAAACTTCATACAACTGTGATATTTAGATGAAACTGACTGCAATAGTTCATAAACATGAAATAATCGTTTGAAAATATGATATTTAAAAGGAAAACTAAGAAGCGGTAGAAAAAACTTGTTTTGCAAACAAGTCTTTTATACGTTTTGAGTCCCAGTTTTAGAGGATAAAACATAATATAACTAGTGGAGCGCATGGCATCGTGCCTTAAGGCAAATTGCTGAAACTTCCCGTATTATTTTTTTTTAAAAAACATTAACACTTTTGAAAAAAAAATTACTCTGAAAAAATTAGGTTTTCGAGAAACTATATTGTTGACAAAAATTTACGTTTTTTAAAAAAAAGAATTTTTGAAGAAAAATTTATTTTGAAATTCAGAACATTTTTTCAAAGCAATCGTACCGGCCTTTATGAAAATTTGATCAGTTCTTCATCTTGTTAATACAAGTAAGATGTTTTTCGAATTTTTTTAATCGGACGCTCCGTTTTCATAAAAAATGAGTTACCGTTTTTGGCACTTTTTGCACCATATTTTTGGAACGGCTAGACCTGCCTTTGCCAAAAAGTAATCAGCACGTCTCCTTATCAATATGAATCGAATGTTTTTTTAATTATTCAAATCGCTTCATGCGTGTTCCCGAAATCGTCTTCGAAACTTGTATCCGAATACACACATACACGCACACACACACATACATTCATTTTTCTAAGGTATGCCAAAATGTTCAGAAGGTTTTGAAATGTAAAGATATATAAAAAAATTTATTTTCGAATTTTTTGCGATTACTATAACTTGCCCTACGGGAAGTTAAAAAATGATATAATAAAAATTTATCATTCATAAAATAATAGCATAGTGCAAAATGAAATGTTAAAAAATATTAGATGTATTTAAAACCTATACCAAATAATCATAATATATGGATAACTTAAAATATACAAATTAGTGTAAAATAAAATATAGGACACTTACTACAAAAATGATTTAAATAAATAACACATAAAATAAACAAAAAATATTTTACTGATTTGAAGTAAGAAAATAATCTGTCGGTCGTACGTGCTTTTTAAATAATTTATTTTTATATTTATTATCATCCATTATCAAGGCAAAATGTCACTAGCGCCTAATATATTAATTTTAAATTAAATAGTTGTGCAAGATACGAAGACGTTATTTATTTCGTCCGTTTGCTTCTTGAGTGCAATATTATAAATTCAATTCATAAATAGCGCTATTGTGCGGTGACGTCATACATTGGATTTATGTCCAAATATGGCAAACACCTTGATAGGGTAAATAAATCTTGTAGTGTTAATTATTAAGAATGACTGTCGGTAGGTTGTAATTGTTATACCAAAAACATATCTTGAGTTATAGATCCAATATCCGTAATAGTTGGGTTATTACTATGTTTGCAATTTTTCAAAAAGTTTCCTTGCTTGCTTTTTTATAATTTCATATATAAATGGTATATTCAGTCGGTTGTATAGATAGTGAGTGTACACAGTAAATTGATAGTATTACGCAATAGATCTTTACTATAGTAGTAAGCAGCCGATGAACAGATTATATATAGTATAATATATAGTTATATACATACATATATAGGTATTCTATTAAATATTAGAGATTTTTTTTTATATTTAACAATTTTCTTCTAATAAGAGCTATGTATACTAAACTATTAACTGAATGAGAGGTTTATTTTCGCAAAAATTTCAAAATGCTAATTTTTGCTTTCTTGACGTTTTAAGCCATTGTAAATCGTTAAATTTAACAACAAATTTGCAATTGGCATATTTGTGTATATATCTATATGAGTCACCCCAATCGTCTCAGAAACGGCAGCACCAACTACAAAAATTTAAAAGCCATTTGATATAGCCTCATGTTGATTCATTTGGGGAGGCGATCAGCCAAGCTTTTTATTTGAAACTAGCAAAAAAATGCACAAAGTTTCATCATCCTTTTCCCACAAATCCTAAACAGATTTTGAGAATTCGGAAATCAGTTCTGAATTATTCTGAATAGATTATGCCGCGCCATTTGTTTCTAATTATTTGTTGAATTTCTTTTTGATGATTTTGATGATATTTTGCATAATGATAAAATTCATGGCATTACCAAACATCATGAAACGCTTTGAACTTGAGAAAAAAGTTTTAGCGCCTTTTACTGATCATTGTTGACCACACCAAAATCAAATACATTTTTATAACACGAAAATATACTTAATTGGGTGTAAATAACGTTATGCATGAACTTTCTGATACGTGTAAATAATCTACATAATCACAATGAATTGAGATTTAGTTGTTCAGATTAAATTCACTACTCTTAATTTTGAATATAAAGTTTTCCTTCTACTAAAATCTAAGCAATGCAAGTTAGATTCGATTTATTCCAAATAAATTCATAATATCTGCAATTAAAGATCATAAATTTTATTGACATTAAATACTCGAGTATTTACAAAAAACGGCTTCACTGATCTTTGCTAAAACCACAAATGAAATCATATAAGCATGCATATAAACAAACTATTTTAATTATACATGATAATGAAAACTTCATACAACTGTGATATTTAGATGAAACTGACTGCAATAGTTCATAAACATGAAATAATCGTTTGAAAATATGATATTTAAAAGGAAAACTAAGAAGCGGTAGAAAAAACTTGTTTTGCAAACAAGTCTTTTATACGTTTTGAGTCCCAGTTTTAGAGGATAAAACATAATATAACTAGTGGAGCGCATGGCATCGTGCCTTAAGGCAAATTGCTGAAACTTCCCGTATTATTTTTTTTTTAAAAAACATTAACACTTTTGAAAAAAAATCACTCTGAAAAAATTAGATTTTCGAGAAACTATAAATTTTTGACAAAAATTTGCTTTTTTTGAAAAATTCAAATCGCTTCATTCGTGTTCCCGAAATCGTCTTCGAAAATTTGTATCCGAATACACACATACACGCACACACACACATACATCCATTTTTTCTAAGGTATGCCAAAATGTTCAGAAGGTTTTGAAACGTAAAGATATATAAAAATTTTCATTTTCGATTTTTTTGCGATTACTATAACTTGCCCTACGGGAAGTTAAAAAATGATATAATAAATATTTATCATTCATAAAATAATATCATAGTGCAAAATGAAATGTTAAAGAATAATAGATCTATTTAAAACCTATACCAAATAATCATAATATATGGATAACATAAAATATAACTAGCTGTAAGTGGAATTCTGTCTTAAGGCAATTAGGGCATCGTGCCTTAAGGCAAATTGCTGGAACTTCCCGTACCAAAATTATTATTTTTTTAAAAACGATCAACATTTTTGAAAAAAAATTACTTTGAAAAAAATAAGATTTTTGAGAAACTATAAATTGGACAAAAAATTACTTTTTTTGAAAAAAAAAAATTTTTTTTTTAAATAATTTTTTTTTTAATTTTTTTTTTTTTGAAAAAATTTTTTTTTTCTTCATTTTGACATATTGTGGAAGATCTGAACTTTCTTTTCAAAGCAATCGTACTGCTTTAACTGCATAGGGACAAAATATAAAGCGCGTAAGTCCCGCGTCGCTGTTTAACGCATAAGCATTGGTACGGAACCCATAGGAATGTTAACAAAATGTATACTTATTGTTAAAATCTCTATAAAATATCTGATAATTTGATGTGCATATGTCTAATGATCATTTTTGACCGCCAAATGGCTCATTTTTTTACTTTTTCCTCCATATCTCCGAAACCGCTAGACCTACCTTCATGAAAATTTTATCGATTCTTCATCTTGTTAATACAAGTGAAATGTTTTTTGAATTATTCAAATCGGACCCTCCGTTCTCTTAAAAACTGAGTTACCGTTTTTGGCACTTTTTGCCCCGTATCTTCGGAACGGCTAGACCTGCCTTCGCCAAAAACTAATCAGCACGTCTCCTTATCAATACGAATCGAATGTTTTTGAATTATTCAAATCGCTTCATCGCTTCATCAGAACACGCACACACACATACATACATTTTTTCTAACAATAAGGTATGCCAAAATATTCAGAAACCTCTGAAACGTAAAGATATATAAAAATTTTCATTTTCGATTTTTTGCGATTACTACAACTTACCCTACGAGAAGTTGATTAAGCGTAAGTGACATTTTGCCTTGATAATAGATGATAACAAATATAAAAATAAATTATTTAAGAAGCACGTACAACCAACAAAAGATTATTTTCTTAGTTCAAATCAGTATAACATTTTTTTGTTATTTTTTTTTTGTTAATTTTATTTATGTTTTGTTATTTGTTTAAATTGTTTTCGTAGTAAATGTCCCTTATTTTATTTTATACTAATTTTTAACTTCCCGTAGGGCAAGTTATAGTAATCGCAAAAAAATCAAAAATGAAAATTTTTATATATCTTTGCGTTTCAGAGGTTTCTGAACATTTTGGCATACCTTAGAAAAAATGGATGTATGTGTGTGTGTGTGTGTGTGTGTGTATGTATGTATGTATGTATGTATGTATGTATGTATGTATGTGTGTGTATGTATGTGCGGATACAAATTTTCGTCGACGATTTCGGGAACACGGATCAACCGATTTGAATAATTCAAAAAACATTCGATTCGTATTGATAAGGAGACGTGCTGATTAGTTTTTGGCAAAGGTGGGTCTAGTCGTTCCGAGGATATGGGGCAAAAAGTGCCAAAGAGTTTTTAAGAGAACGGAGCGTCCGATTTGAATAATTCAAAAAAAAATTACTTGTATTACTAAGATGAAGCACTGATCAAATTTTCATGAAGGCAGGTCTAGCGGTTTCGGAGATCTAGTAAAAAAAGTAAAAAAAGTAAAAAAAATGCCATCAGGCGGTCAAAAATAATCATTAGACATATGCACATCAAATTATCAGATATTTTATAGAGATTTTATACAACAATAAGTATAAATTTTGTTTGCATTTCTATGGGTTCCGTACCAATGCGCGCCGCTTACGCGCTTCGATATTTCGTCATTATGCAGTTAAAGCAGTACGATTGCTTTGAAAAAAAGTTCAGAATTTCCAAACTATGCCAAAATAAAGAAAACGTTTTTTTTTCAAACTATTTTTTTTTGTTTCTCAAAAATCTAATTTTTTCGAAGTAAAATTATTTCAAAAATGTTAATCGCTTTTAAAAAAATAATAATTTTTGGTACGGAAAGTTCTAGCAATTTGCCTTAAGGCACGATGCCCTAATTGCCTTAAGACAAAATCCACTTACAGCTAGTTTTAAAATAAATCGATGCGCAAGATATGAAGACTTTATTAATTTCGTCCGTTTGCTTCTTGAGTGCAATATTATGAATTCAATTCATAAATAGCGCCTTTTGTGCGGTGACGTCATACATTGGATTTATGTCCAAATATGGCAATACCTTGATAGGGTAAATAAATCGTCAAAAATTATGCAAATTCAGTTATCGGGCGGCGCTCGAAGTGGAAGGTTGTCGGTTCTCTGTCGTCGATTGTCGGTCGTCGTCGTGTTAATTGTGCCGAGTGCCCTTTTGTCGTAGTCGATGGTCGCCGCGTGTGTTTGTGTGTGTGTGATTTTAACATAAATATTTGCAAATAAAATGGTAAGTTCTCGATTTAGCTTATTAATTATTGCTATAGTTAATCCTCCTACAACGCGGTGAGTAATAGCTGAATTGCGCTGTAAGAAAGTCGGATTTAACTTTGTACAAACCGGCTATCACGGTTGTATATAAACCACGCTGAAAAAAACTCAGAATTAGTACAATTTGTGTAATTTGTATCGCGTTACATAGAGACCAATAAATACAGAAGACATGGTATTATAAAGTGTTTTCATCGAATTCCATAGTTCATATAATGATGTAACACAAAATGGCGCAAAAACCAAACTGCGTGCATGTGGTACTTTGCCTTAAGGAAAGTTGAAGCATTAACTATCCAATGGGCTCGCTCGTAGATAAGCGGTTAAGAGCGACGGGACCTGATTCAGAAGTCCCGGGTTCGATACCCATTTCGAGCAGCCTGTTGTCAGACGGCAGTGACAACGATTTTCACTTGGAAATATAGATAGCAATATGTTTCCAAGTGAAAATAGCCCTTGCCCGGCGTTGCTGCACCAATAATATGTCAGCCCTATTAGATTAACCCTTTCGACTCGGATGCCGCCGCTCCGGCGGCATAGTCATTTTACCGTTGCGCTCAGATGCCGCCACTCCGGCGGCATGATATGTTTTACCGTTAAGCTCGGATGCCGCCGCTCCGGCGGCAAATCGTGTCGGCGACGACTCGTCGCAAACTAAACTTACATTTAATTTTTTTTTTATTTTTTAAAAATTAATTTACTATTACATTCATTTATTGATTGATTTATTAATTTTATAAATAAATATATAACAAAATTAATTTATTAGCTCATGATCCCCATAATTCTAATAAAGATCTGTGAAGAAATGATTTTTGAAACAATATATAGCATGGTGCAATTTTTTTTTAATTTTCAAAATTTTCTATTTTATTATCATAATAACTATATTTAAAAGCAATATAACCACATTTTGAAAAAATCCGATACAAAAAAAAAATTCCGAGTTGAGAGAAAAGTATAGCACTATAATATTCCGAGCGCAGCGTACCGACTGGCAGTCCGACTCCCGAGTCGAAAGTGTTAATTCTAATTACAAAATCATCAAATATGAATGGATTAACTATTGGGTTACCATCTAAAAAATACGAAGTAAGAAGTTTCAGCCCAATAGCTCATAGGACATAAGGTTTTGATCGCTGTTAAAAAAAAAAAAAAAAAAAAAACTATCCAATACGTAAAATGATCGATTATTTAATCAATATGAACTCATTGTCAGATTTATAGCTATTTAGATAACTCGATTACGGAACCAATTCTTCAATAATATGAAAATATCATAATAATACTATCCTACGAGTCTATCTTTGTATGAATTGGTAGTGACAAACTGTCAAAAAGTGAACTATTTGCTGTGAAATCATCCGTTTTACACATAAAACCTAACCTACAAAACGCATAAACGTCAAGTAAAAATTGTATCACAAGTGCACTTTTTAACTTCCCGTAGGGTAAGTTATTGTAATCGTCCAAAAATCTAAATCGAAAATGTTTACATTTCTCGACGTTTTGAAGGTTTCTGAACATTTTGGCATACTTCAGAAAAAATGGATGTGTGTGTGTATGTGTATGTATGTATATATAGATTCAATTTTTCGTCCGCGTTTTCGGGCGCACGGATCAACCGATTTGAATGGTTCAAAAAACATTCGATTCCTATCGATAGGAAGATGTGCTGATTAGTTTTTGACAAAGGCAGGTCCAGCAGTTACGGAGGTAAAGAATCGAGTTTTTGAGAGATCGGAGTATCCGATTTGAATGATGTAAAAAACATTCAATTAGCAATGATTGGGAGAAGTGGTTATTAGTTTTTGGCAAAGGTAGGCCCAGCCATTTCGAAGATACAGAGCTAAATGTTAAAACAATGGCAGTTTTTGAGAGAACTAAGCATCCGATTTAAATGATACAAAGAAGTTTCTGCTTGTTTTAACAAAATAATCGATTTTGGAAAAAAAATTGTTTCAAAATATTTTTATTTCAAAGAAATTTTTTTTTGTATATCGAAATAAATCAGATTTTATTTTTAATTCTGACTATAGTTCTAATATACTTCATACAAATAATTTCAACTTTTCAATTCAGTTTATATAATTCTTATAAATATTAGACAATGTTACAATTCAATATTCCTCGAACATTTCGTTACGGTACGGAAAGTTCCAGAAATTTGCCTTAAGGCACGATGCCTTACACTCCACTAGTTGAACCTATATTTGTTTCCTATGCTTTCTTTTAAAGAGAAGATTCTTTTTCTAATTCGAATGTATTATGAAGTTTCTACCAATTTTGAAGTTTTTTTTCTGGGAATCGCATCAGAATAGGTAATCCTTTCGTGAAGCGTGTTGTCGATACTATGTAGACGACTATTTTTATTTATTATAAACTATTTTTGTACCATTCTTTCACCGGTAGGAATCACTAATTAGTAGCTACTACTATTATATTATTATATGCTGACAATGTGAGGAGTAAATGTTGATTTAAACTTTAAATTTTAAAGTAAATGTAGCACTGTTGACAGTGTGGCGACACCCTCTATCAACATCTAGTTACTAGTTACTAGTAAGTAGCATATTTTCTTCAGGCAAGTTGCATGAATTTCCTGATTCGTACACATAATAAACATGATTAATAAGTATTAAGAATCATTTATATAGAGAGATATTCAACCATTATTCTGAAAATAAAATTTTCATATGCCCATGCATGTTTGTATACATTACATCGCTTTACTATTTCTACAGTCACGGGTTTAACTACAAATTAGAGTGTGTGTTTTTATAGTAAACTCCCGAATGCTCTGCCTGTTTTTCATGACCTCATTCAAAACGTACAAAATAAATAGAAAAAAGGTAATAGAATTATATGGTCGTCGAGCTCATTGTACACAACTCGCGAGCATGTATTTTATGTGCTGACTTTTGCTCGTTTCAACAAAAGAATATTGTTTACTGTTTGTTTTAGAAAAAACATATTGCATTATGCAATTTTGGTTATATATCTGCATATCGTGTGGTCTCTGCGAAAGATAAAACTTAAATTAATTGTCGTTGCTGGAAAAGGTAGTGAACACGTTTTTATTCGCAGACAGTTTTAGTTTTGTGCTTATGCTTTATAATGCTAGTTTATTCATAACATAAAAAAACTGTTATTTTATTATAATTATTTTTCAATGAAATAATCCAATTTGCCAATAACTTAAAATATTTAAATCTTCATACAGATATTACTGGTCTACAAATAACCCTCGTACATGTGATTGGATTTGGTAGTGTCAGAGATCTTTCATAGAACATTAGTCTAACAATAGAATTAGAGTTAGTTTGAAACATTTTCGTTGGAAATCAGTTTTTGAGTTTAGATTTTATTTATTGTTTCACAAAATTTATTTATAATTTATCTTGTTTTTTTAACTTCCACAATGTTTATGGTTTCACCAAAAAATCTAATTACTATAGTTTTGTACTATATTTTGCTATTGCTATTATTTTGTATTCTCAGCGTTTCAAATTTTATTTTAGACCAAAATAAGAAGAGGTGTATGCTACAGTTTCAAGTATTAAAGTAATATTTGAAACCAAAATAAGTGTATGTATAACTGCTCGTGATGTCAATATTTTAAAAGCCATTTGATTTTATTCCTCCAATTAAACCGATTATTTTTCTCGAGGCAAAATACCACTTACACCTATTTTGACAGTACCTAAATTTTTGTAACAATTTAAAAGTATTAAATGACTGAAACGTTGGAACTTACATTTAAATACTAATGGTTTTATACTATTTTTCAGTTATATAACCTAATAAAAATTTAATGCTGGTTCCTTTCAGAAGCATGAAATATTAATTAAATATGAAAATGTACAATTAGAATAAATATTGAAGAATTAGAATTAGAATTGAATTATCGAATCTGTAATGGATATGTGAAGCGTTCAAAAATCTTTTTTTAAAACGATTTTGTTATTGTAAGATCTTAAATAATTCCAATGTTTTATGGACAACATAATTATTCACTCTAAAATATTTCAATAACATAAATTTAAAAATTATTTTATAAATACATATTGATATTAGTGACAAAAACTTAATTATTTTTATATGAAGATTCAAATATTTCACATTCTTTCAGACTAATTTTTGAAGAAATTGATTGATACTAAATAGGGTGAATTTTGACTAAAGGCTGTACAAATCTATTAAAGGCTTTCAGATTTATTTACTGGAATCACATTTATGGATATATTCTCGATTAACACAATATCACGCGTCTCAAATAAGAGTTTCATGAAGATTTGTTATTCTAGATGGACCTATTATATTTTGAAAAATAATATTTTCTAGATGTCGGCTATCAACATGTTGGCAGTCTCGAAACTGTCAAGAAGCTACATCTAAGGCGCTTATTAAATAAAATATTAAATTTATAATATTTTAAAGTGCCAAAAACTGACCTCTAGATGGCACAAATGTCAAGAAACATTAGTTTTGCTTCTGGCAATTGTTATCAATGGTGCAACATTTCAGTATCCTTTATTTGCATTTTGGACCTTCTTAATGTAACGCCATTTTGCCATATTACATAAAACGTGTGACCGAGAATAACTATTGTACTTACAATAATATCTTGAGCAAAATAAGTGTGATTTTAGCGTAATTTGTATAATCGAAAATAGGCCCATTCATTTGCTTTATAGACAGAACAAAGTATTCACAAGAATCTGAAATGGATAGGAATCTTAATGATGTCTTAATGACATTGTACATATGTACAGAGTTAAAATGTATTAAAAGTACCTACGTGATTTTTATAAAATTAATATCACTGATAAATTAATATATATTTGAGTTGATCAGCTATATAGTTTGTACAAATGTGGTATTTTTATATCTTTACTTTATTAGTATAACAAGATGGTAAACAAAATATCGGATTTGTACATAATTTAGTAATTACAATATTGCATAAAAATATATTTTATTTTTAACACATTATTAATTTCTCATAAACTTTTAGTGCTCAGCTGAAAATGTGACTCGCAAAATTCGTGAAGGAAAATGCTGTCCAGATCTACGAACATCGATGAAAATTGCATGGAATCTCAAGTAGTAAGTACAAATATATCAATTAAATAATTATGGAAAATTATATGAAAATTCCTCAGCATTACATATAACCATATCCCATTAACGAATCATTGGAAGCACATTGGAATAAAAATATGCACATCCTAAAATGATTCAAATTAAAAGTAAAATTCAAGTTATCTTCACAAACGTTTTATATCGCAATTATACTAATAATTTTCCATAAATGAAAGGTTTATAAATCAATGAATTACTTAAAAGATGTAGTACTGGTGCTTCAGGCCGTATCCCTTGTATAATCAATTAAGCAAAATCGAACAGTGAAATATCTTACAGTTGAAAAATTACTGTAATCACATAGAGTTAGCAAACACTATAGAATTAGCGCCGTCATTAATTATCCCGGCCTGGTAATAATAGCTCAAAGGCGCTTAGTAATAGATCAGCTGCTTATAAAATATTTACGATAACTTTACCTTGGTATTTTATATCCTCCATTGAGAAAATTATTCCATTCCGTCGGATCAATCCATTTTTGTTCAGCAATATATTACAATTCTCAGCTAGATACATCCTCGAATGCGGGAGGGTAAACATTGCAATATATCTAAGTACATACATAAAACTGTATGCACATGTATGTATACTGAGGGGAAACATTATTTGGACTGATGAGATAAACAGAATATTTATTGCATATATCTTTCATATAAACAATCAATTGATTATTATTTTTAAAAATTTGTTATGTCTTTATATCATAGTACTCTTGTAATCGGCATAAATCAATGCTGTGTTGTTTTCGATAGCTCAGGTAAATGAGTTCAATTGTAAGCAATGATAACGTTTTAAAGTTCAAATGTTTAAGTAGTAGGTACTTTGCATTGATTGAAAATGATCTTTCATTTTTCTAAGTTTTGAAATAAAACATTATTACTTCGGCTTCGATTAAGTTTTTAAAACAATAAGAATCCAATACTTTCTATTAACTTCTTAAATTAACGTTTGAAGTATATTTTTCTTCAGTGGTTAGTAAATTCTATAGTATCATTCTACTGCATATTTGACGAAACTGATAATCGTAACTAATTGATATTTTAAACATTTCTACTAGTAAGAAATAATATAATGAACTCAATTTTCCAACAGGAGTTATAATTAATTTATAGCAGTAAGAGCATAATACATGTTCTACTTTGCAAGACTAATTATGCAATTTATAATTATGCAATTTAAACAGGTGTGAAGTTTGTTTCACTGCTATATATGGTTTATTACAAAAATTTTAAAACATGTATTTGTTATAGAACAATGTTACTTTATTGTTATAAAAATTAACCAATTTGTATTCAGATTACAATGGTAACTAGTGGGGTGCATGGCATCGTGCCTTGAGGCAAATTGCTGGAACTTCCCGTAATTAAAAATCTTGGTACGGAACCAAAAAAAAAAATACACAAAATGTGCACACATTGATAAAATATCTATAAAATATCTGATAATTTGATGTAAATATGGCAAATACACATTTTTGACCGCTAAATGACATTTTTTAACTTATTTATATTGAGAGTCCATAACCGCTGGACCTTCCCAAAAATTTAATCAGTTCTTCATCTCGTCGATACAAAGAAATTGTTTAAAAAAATTAAATAATTAAAATCGGAAGTTTCGTTCTCCTAAAAACTGAGTTACCATTTTGGCACTTTTTGCTCCGTATCTACGGAACTGCTAAACCTCCGTCGCCAAAAACTAATCAGCACGTCTCCTTATCAATACGAATCGAATGTTTTTTTTGAAATATTCAAATCGGTTGATCGGTGTTCCCTAAATCGTCGACGAAAATTTATATCCGCACACACACACGCACACATGCACACACATACACATCCATTTTTTCTAAGGTATGCCAAAATATTCAGAAACCTTTGAAACGTACAGATATATAAAAATTTCCATTTTCGATTTTTTTGCGATCACTATAACTTGACTGAATCGCATATTCAAAAATATTCATTTAAAGTATATAAGTGAGCTTTTTTTTAGCCAGAATTAAAATTGAAATCTGAATTATTTTCGATATACAAAAAAAAGAATGATTTTTTTTTCCAAAAACAATTGTTTTGTCAACACAAGCTGAAAGTTTTTTGAATCATTCAAATCGGTTGATCCGTACGCCCAAAACCATGACTGGAATATTGTATCCATACATACACACACACACATACACACACATCCATTTTTTCGGAGGTATGCCAAAGTGTTCAGAAACCTCCAAAACGTCGAGAAATTTCAATTTCGATTTCGATTTTTGGACGATTACAACAATTCACCCTACGGGAAGTAAAAAGGTGCAAATATGTTTTGGGTAATTGTAGGTCTATTTGGACTAACCCATGAAACACAAACATACTTTTTTTGATTTTGATGTCATGGGTTTCAAAATAACTTCAAACGTCGATAATTTAAAATCAATACAAAATAAGTTAATTTGGATTTTCTAGCGAAAATATAAAATCTTCTTAAGAAAGTTTAAAAAAATCTATTTGCGATAATACTATATACCTGATAAATGCAAATTTACATTTCAATTCATCATATAATGTTCTGTTTGTATTTGTATTCCAAATGCTTGATTTAAAAGTAGTTACGAGAATGAAAACTCCGTAAATATTATTAGTTTCCCGGCAACTATGTTCATAGTATTTTTACGGAAATTGTCTACTTGAAACATGGTAACTATTATATTAAATTTTACTCTTGGGCATTTAGAAACTTTATACGTACCAAGTTATTAAATTCCTTGTTTTATGAGAACAGTAAATTGCACTAAAATATCTAAATGATATACACTTTCCTAAAAGTTCGCTTATGTTTGACCGACCGCGTTATTTTTGAATTTAATGACTGTCCGTGTTCCGTGCTATTTCCAATAAATACGAACTCGAACGCTTCAAATTAAACGTTCAGGAAAACTTTTGAAGTACTCAGGTTGTTAAACGAACGAAATGACGATCTGCACTCACACAACATTCTAAAACACTTCAGATCAGGAGTAGTAAACATTTTGGATTTAATATTGAAATATTACCTTCAGATGTATTTGTCGTTAAACCTATTTATATAATTATTTTTCTTAGAAATATTTAATGATTGATTTATTTTAGAACCTATGTAACTGATTATATTTTAGTCACTAGATTTCAATATGTTAAGTCCATTCAAATGCATTTTTTTAATTGAAAAAGATTTATCTTCATTTTAGTATTACAGATAGGTACCTTTCGGCATAATTTGGTTCTATCTATTTTACTTTACTAAAATAAGAAAAAATACTAAATTTTTTCAACTTCCGTTCATCCATTTTGGAGATACAAAGCAAAACATACTAAAATTAACCGTTTTCAGAGAACGAAGCATTCGGTTAAAATGGTTCAAAAAGCATGATCAGTTTTTTGGGGACTTTTATTTGAATTCAAAATTATTTTTTCAAATATTGAAAATAATTTGGTTTTTAATATTCAAAAACACATTGTAATTTTCTAAATTTCTAAAGCTCACTTACATATTTAAAACAAATGATTACAACATGGGTATTCCGTTAATATAATATTTAGCAATATGTGATAACGATCAAATGTCATCAGATAATTCTTCATTTTAAATTGGCTTGACTAGATTTTGTTTATTACCTTTTTAAACATATATAAAAGACTTACATTTTGTATATAAAATACGAATAATAAATGCTATAGTATTAATAATCATATTTTTTTTTTTTTTTTTTTTTTTTATTCATTTATTATTTTACAGCAATCAGAACAGTACTTATATTCTATGAGCTGCATTGCTTATATATATAAACTAAAAAGAATAAACTAAATAAGAATAAATAAAAATAATAACATAAAAATAGTAACTAATAATAATAGTAATATATAATAATAGTAAATAATAAAATAATATAATAATACTACAAAAAAAAAATTAAATTAAATTAACTAACATATTTTGATGATTACTCTAAAAAATATAGAAATTGTTCCATTAAACAATTTGCTAGATTAGGATATTATCCATTGGTGATTTACGCTTGAGCCTCCTGGAATGTGGCATCTCAAGCAGTTGTGCAACTATTTTATTTGGATGGGCTTCTAGTTTTTGAAAGTGGTGGACACTGAAGTTTCTTATTACTTCCTCGATATATAAAATATTCAGATCGTCATGTATGGTCTTGTTACTGACGAACCACGGGGCATCAACTATCTGTCTGAGTATTTTTGATTGGGCACGCTGCATTAATGCTATATGAGACTTGCTGGCACATCCCCATAATTCAATACCGTAAGTCCATATAGGTTTTATCACTGTTCTATAAATTAATAATTTATTTTCAAGGGATAATTTTGACTTGCGTCCTAATAGCCAATATATTTCTGCAGTTCTAATTTTTATCGCTTTTACTTTTGAGCAAATGTGATCTCTCCAGGTCAGTCTACGATCAAGATGCATACCCAAGTATTTGACACAATTATTACTTGGTATTTTTCGTCCATAAAAGTAAACACTTGGGCATGTTGACTTGTTGAGAGTAAACGAAATTTGACTCGATTTACTTTCGTTAATTTTTATTCGCCATTTCCTTGCCCATTCCTCAATAATATTAAAATGGCTTTGCAGATTGCTTGATGCAACAGATGCATCGATGTGTGTTGAAAGTACTGCAATATCATCAGCGAAAGTTGCTGTTATGGTCGATTGTAATGTTGGAAAGTCACTTGTAAATAGAATATACAGTAAAGGGCCCAAAACACTTCCCTGTGGAACACCTGCTTCGATTTGATGAGATGCTGAAGTATTTGAGTTAACGCGGACTCTAAATTTCCTACCATCAAGGTAGGATTCTAGAATATTGTAATACCTACTTGGAAGTAGAGAGCCAATCTTGAATAAAAGGCCTTTATGCCACACCTTGTCGAAAGCTTGGCTCACATCTAGAAAAATCGCGGAGCAGAATTTCTTAGCCTCAAAGGTATTATTGATAACGCTTACAATTCTATGGCACTGTTGAACTGTAGAATGTTGGTTCCGAAAGCCGAATTGATGGTCTGGAAAAATATTTGTATTAGCTAAGATGTTTTGGAGTAGCAGTTTTTCAAGCACTTTCGAGACAATAGGCAAAAGGCTGATCGGTCTATATGAAGAAACCATGTTTGGATCTTTCCCACTTTTATATATCATTTTTACTATGGATGTTTTATAGAAGGTTGGCCAGCAGTTTAATCTTATTATCGAATTGTATATATAAGTTAATAGAATAAATCCCTTCTTTGGCATTTCTTTAAGCATTCTTGAAGTCACCAAGTCAAATCCAGGAGATTTCCTATTCTTCAGTTTAGCAATTTCTTTAACTATCATTTTTAAAGAGAAGAAGTTTATACTGTTTTCAGAGTTCACTAAGGTAAATGAAGTCAAACTGGTGTCCGCTGTATTTGAGAGATCTGGATTAGGTTGAAAAACTGAACTCAGATATTCAGCAAATAGATCAGCTTTTTCTGCGTCACTTCTTGCCCAGTGTAGGTGATTGCGCTCATCCCATCGAATAGGTGGATTTCTAATTTGAGGTTTTTGTTTGTGTTTAATAGGATTCCAGATTGAATTATCAAATCTATTAAGATTTGATACATACTTGTTAAAGTTCTGGTTGGAAATCTCTCTGAGCCTCAATTTAAGCCTGTTGCTTAAATTATTAAAAATATTTCTATCCGAAGGTAAATGACTTGATTGCCATTTGCGTCTTGCTCTCCTTTTATCTGCTAATAAATTTTTAATTTCCAAGGACAGCGATTGCTCCTGCTTGACGGTTGTTTTTGGAGTAGCTATTACAGCTGCTGCATGAAGAATTTCGTTAAACTTGTCAACAGCGTGGTCAATCTCTGCTGGATTTTTTAGACTAATTTTGAGATTTATCTTCTCTTCTATTTTACAACGGTATAGCTCCCAGTTAGTTTTTGTTGAATGAAGTCTAACAGGATTACAGACGTTCATAATAGAAGAAGAAATAGTGGCAATAATCGGAGAGTGATCTGATGAAAGATCATAGCTTGGATTAACATCAGTATACTTGGAATTTAAACCTTTTATTATAAAAAAATCCAGTAAATCCGGCTTCTTTCTTATGTCAGTAGGCCAGTAGGTTGGAGTTCCTGTGGAAAGAGTAGAATAGCATTGTTGATCAAGAACTTCATAAAGTGTTCTTCCCTTTGGATTGATCAGTCTTGATCCCCAAAACGTGTGCTTGCTATTAAAGTCTCCGCCGACAATAAATTTACTTCCAAGCGACCGAAAAAAATCAGAGAATTGTGAAGCGCTAATCTTATGCCGGGGAGGACAATATACTGCAGAAATAGTTAATGGAAAAGAAGAAAGTTGAACTTGGATTGTTGTTGCTTGAAGGAATTCTTTGTCATACTTTTGGAGTTCATAATGAGAAATGTTGGACTTGATCAATACGGCTGAGCCACCGTGTGCTGTACCATCTGGATGACATGTATGATAAATATAGTACTGAGGAATAAATAAGTTGGAGTATTTAGTGAAGTGGGTTTCACTTACTAGTAATATATCAATTTTATTTTCATTAAGGAACACTATCAATTCATTTTTATGCTGTAAAAGCCCATTTGCATTCCATAATCCTAATCTTAGAAATTTGAACATTATTTAGGTTTATTTATAAGCGTGGATAACATGTTTATCATCATTGTGTTTTGCTGCATGAGCTGATTGAACATACTTTTGAACTCATTCAAAAAATGGAAGAGACTTGAATTAATACTTTCTGAAATTTCTGATTTACTAGATTTGATTGCTTGAGCATATGACATATGTTCTGAATTAAAAAGATTTTCATTACGATGATTAAAAGTAGAATGCTTTGCATAATTTGGATGATTATTCGAATAATTTTGATTAGTCGCGCTATTGCTATTGGTGTTTATTTTAGGTTTACTGTTCAAGAGGTTTTTATAAGTTAGGCAACCCCTATAATTTGCAGTATGGGACTCTTCACAATTAGTGCAAAATGCAGGTAATTCTTTTGATTTTGTACATTTTTTACTTTCATGTTGATCACCACATTTTACACACCTAAATGGCCGGTTGCAGTAAGATTTTGTATGACCATACATTTGGCATCTACTGCACTGTGCTATTTCTGATGATCTCATTGGAGGTTCAAAATGCACAATTTGATTTAGGATTTTATTTAATTTGAAGATATCGGAGTTATTGCTGCTTGGCTCTAAATCAACATAAAACATGTTGAGTGGTAATTTACTTCTAAAGTGAATAACATTTGTTATATTCCTAACTTTATGCCCAAAAGTTTCAATTGCTGTTTTTAGTTCTGTAATATCGGTTGAGTAATGCATATATTTCATGACCACTCTGTATGCTCTTTCGCTGCTAATCTGATAGGTATGAAAAACTGCTTTACGACCTCGGAGATATTTAACGAGGTTTTTATAATCATCAACAGAAGAAACAATAAATTTGATTATATCATTAGGAAATGTTTTAGTGGTAAAATTTTTGATATTTAGAATAGTTTTGATTTCATCAACCATACCTCGGAAATCAACCACACCGTAAATAAAAACTGGTGGTGGCAATTTTTTTTTTGATATTTCTGAAACAGCAATAGGCTCTTTGTTTGTTAACACGTTGAATCTATTTGTTAGTTGAATTGGCTGATCTACTTGTCGGTTTGGACGTTTCCTTTTAGGACTATCAACAACTTGCCAAGGAATGGAATTATAATAAGTTGAGGGCTCGTTGCAGGATTCCATTTGTTCTTCATTCATGTTGTTATTGCATATTGTAGGATTCACGAAATTACTTGCTGGCTGTGACTCATGTAAAAGATGTTCACTTTCGGGACTGCAGTTAAGCACTTTATCAACTTCAACTAACGGAATTGGTGGATTATATGGTTCATTTTGCATAATTATTAATTATGCCTTAATTAACAGTTTTTTAAATTATATATTCAATGAACGAAAATAAATGTACCCTTACGGGTACATTTATTTGATTATTATATAACACTTCACTATTAAATTCAATTTATATTTCACTTTGGATGATAACAATGTTTGTTTACACTAACGTGAGGCACAGTATACCTGGCCGAAGGTTCGAAGCGAACTGAGGTCAACTGATAAGAAATAAATATTGAATATTTATTGATCCGATGCTACCTGTACGGCAGTTGGTTTCGAACTGAATCATAAATTTGAAAAATAATTAGGATTGTTATTAATAATTAATAATTTTTTACTGATTACTCTTATTATTCCTCAAATAAGTTTGATTATGGTATGGAAAGTTCCAGCAGTTTATCGTACACCACTTATGATATTATTAGTATAAAGAAGTAACTATATATGGCCATATAAGGGTTTAACTTGTATTTTTAAATACTGTGGGATCAATACAATTATATGAAAAATGTCAGAATTCAAAATTCCTTATTAGTATACTATTTGATTTTATATAAATAGTATTACAAAGAAATGATAACTATGAGATTTAGTTATAAAAGTTAACTTGGATTTGATAATAAGATATGTTGCTCTGAATAACTTTTGTTCATGAATAATGTACTTGATTTTAAAGCCAATAAACCCAATTAATAATAAAATTTATTTGACTTTATAGGGTAATTTATTTATTTTCTTCATAAGCAATCGATTTCCAATAATCAATATTATTTTAAATAAAATTTAAGGTAAAACAAATACTTATTTTAAACTTTCAAAGGAGACTGTTGTTGCAATTTATTTTTATTAAATTCAATCAGTCGTGCACATTTTTTTCCAAAATTCGATTTAAATTTGAAAAATTGTAGAATTTACTTATACTGAAATTTTATTGTAAATTTCTGCTGTAAATAAGATTACAATTTAGTAACGTGAAGAGATTTTACACTTTTTGTAGTCTATTTTTCAATACTCATGTTTACCACTACTGATCGACAAAGTCCGGGAGCGTTCCGACGGTTTCATAAACATCCCGGACTTATCTATAATGTACTTGCCGGAGTTTCACGCCGCGTTGGAGGGACAACCCGTGTTGTTTGTGTTACGCCCCATGAGTATTTTTCTCCGGCGGGTTCGGCTCGCCACGGGCCCTGATGTTAGCATATGTGGCCGCGTCGCGTCACCATAAATTCATTGTATTTACTGCAGATTTAAATATTTTAAATACACGAACACCGTACGTGCTACATTTTCGAGAAGATATTTTTGCATGGGAAGTGCTCATGAACTCCGTGAATATACTGTCTAAAGTTTTTAGGTGATCAGCAAGCGTATTAGAAGGTACATTTTATGTGGTACAAGCGGTTCGATGTTATCCTTAAGTTAATTATTTTAGATAAAGTTGGAAAAGCTTTGCTAGGTACAAGATTAGCAGTATATGTAAATTAACTAGTGGGACGCATGGCATCGTGCCTTAAGGCAAATTGCTCGAACTTCCCGTTTGAAAAAATTAGATTTTTGAGAAACTATAAATTTTTTCTTTTGGAAAAAAGACTTTTTGAAAAAAAATGTTTTCTTTATTTAGAAATATTTTAAAAGTTCTGAACTTTTTTACAAAGCAATCGCACTGCTTTAACTGCATAGAGACGAAATATCAAAGCGCGTAAGCGCCGCGTCGGCGTCTAACAGATAAACATTGGTACGGAACCCATAGGAGTGTAAACATTATACAAACGATAAACTTATTGTCAAAATCTCTATAACATATCTGATAATTTTATTTGCATATGTCTAATGATCATTTTTCACTGCCAAATGGCATTTTATTTTACTTTTTCTACTAGATCTCCGAAACCGCTAGACCTGCCTTTATGAAAATTTAATCAGGTCATCTCCTGAGTACAAGTGAAATGTTTTTTGAATAATTAAAATCGTACACTCCGTTCTCTTAAAAACTGAGTTACAATTTGTGGAACTTTTCGCTCCGTATCTTCGAAACGACTAGACCTGCCTATGCCAAAAACGAATCAGCACGTCTCCTTGATAACAGTAGTCGAATGTTTTTTGAAGAATTGAAATCGGTTAAAGAGTGTTGCCGAAATCGTCGACGAAAATTTATATCCGCACACACACACACACATACATTCATTTTTTCTAAGCTATGCGAAAATGTTCAGAAACCTTTAAAACGTAAAAATATATGAAAAACATTATTTTCGATTTCTTTGGGATAACTATAACTTACCCTACGGACAGTTAATATTACAAATAAACCATATGCTTATAATTTTGTTTTCAAGCCCAAATTATTCAATTCATGTCTTTAATTAATTAATTTCAGATTTTTTTTTATTAGCAAAAATAGTTAGGAATGAAAAGTATAATCAAAAGTATTAATTTAAATTAATAAAAGTAATAATTATATATTAAAAGTATAAAAGTATTAATTAAAGAATATTTATACATTTAGGTGAGAAACACTTAAGTATATTTTATGAAACAAGTATATGAAACGTGTATTTTGTCGAAAGCATTTTGATTTTGTTTTCAATTTAATTAAATATTATGCATAAACTTGGAACAGATTGCAATATATTTTCTATTAATTGATCAGGTTTATATTAATTCCACCTTCTTGTATTCCGGATGCAGCATGTTTTCCAATATAGTTTTTACAGCTAAACATGAATCTTCTAAACTTTAAATTGGGTATTAGATGGCACGAAAAATAGCAAAATATACGATCTAGTAATTTTTCTGCATGATAATTAAGGTTTTATAATTTTTGCTATTTTCTGGCCCTTTTTACCTTAAATGATTATTTAATATTTTCCTAAATAATATATTAGGTCTTGCTTTCTAGATTACAGCAGTACTTACTTTCTAAACACGTTTTGAAATTGTGACAAATTTTGTGGGTACGGTTGTGACATATTTTAATAATTTTTTCGAAAAAATAACTATTTTATACTATTATTTATTGCATATTCTAGAAAATATTTATTTTTAAAACGTATTATGGATTATGGCGTGATCTAAATGAATACACTAAAATATATTTTAAAGTTCTTTGCTTTTATAAATTTTGCACTTTCGAAAAACAACTAAAAATTTTTGAACATTTTCAAACATATCATTTGCAATAATAAAAATTCTACACATAACTTAAGTAGAGCAATTATAAAATATATATATGAGAAAAAAAGTTACAAAAATTTAAGTTCATAGTAAATATCATATGGTTATTAGAGTAGATTTCAAAGACTAAAAAATGAACTCATGAATCTTAACTGTTGATAAAAATGTGTCTTTCAAGCAATTCTTTGAATTTCAATACAAAGATAATCAGATATAAGCGTAAAATTATCAATTTCATCAGCTATTACTATTTTCAAAGGGTTTTTGAATTTTTGTACTTTAATTTCGATCAGAATATAAAGAAATGTCTGTTGACTTTGGTTCTGAATTGTGGTTCAAACCAATCTTAACCTAGCAAGTTCTAACTTTAGTTAGTTGATTAAGTCATAGCCTCTCTGGTGCTGTTATAAAATCTCATTTAAAACAATCAGCATTTCGCTGAGCGGATAGCAATCAGGACAACTTTTAATTAAACTTCAATATTTTTGCACACGGTATTACACAACCTCTGCAGTCACGTCACTAATTGTACTATACGAAGTTGCAGAACACATAATACTCTGTTGTGAGCACGATAATCCTCTTACAAAATACTACAATTAATTCTACGTTTCTTTTCGAAGTTTACGGCAAATCCGTATAGTTTTAGGTTAAGTTCGCTCGGAGAGATTTATTGCTGCGAAATACTTGCACGGTAATTGTTACATTGTGAGATTTTTAGATGAATATTTTGATACATTCTTGTCTAAAAATGTAAGACCGACTAAAAATATTAGATATTATTTCTCTATTTTTTAATCAAATTAATGTATTTGATTAAAATTTCTAATCAATGAAAGGTAAATTCTTGCTCAATATTATGATGAAACTGTTTCTAAATAAATTAAAATATATTAAAAATATCATTGTTCACAAAACTATAACAATGCCACGACATATTGTAATACTCAAACTTGATTTTACGGCGATATATGGTTTATGAATGCATAAAATATAAATCTTGATACGATGAACAAAATTTGTTACTATTGAAATCTCTATAAAACATCTGATAATTTGATGTGCCTATGTCTGATGATCATTTTTGACCGTCAAATTGTATCTTTTAAGAAATTTTTCTACAAAATCTACGAAACCGCTGGACCTGTCTTTCCAAAAATTTGACCACTCCTTCATGCCTTACACTATTCCTTCATTCATATATGTGGAATGTTTTTGGAATATACTCGATTCGAACGTTCTTTAAAAAAGCCGAATCGAAATTTTCGCACTTTTTGCCTCGTAATCAGCACGCCTACCCATCAATAGGAATCGAATATTTTTTGAATCACTCTAATCGGTTGATCCTTTGTATCCAAACATCTATATATACATACTACGCACACACTCACACATACACGCGCGCATATACATTTCTTTTCTAAGGTATGCCAAAATGTTCAGAACATTTAAAACGTAAAGATATGCAAACACTTTTATTTTCTACGGAAAATTTATAAATATATATATATATATATATATTGATATCTACATTTTTCATACTAAATTATCGGACAAGTCGTAAATTTGAAATAGAGAAAAAAATACAAACTTAAAAAACGTAGTAGAGCAGAGTCATTGTCAATAATTATAAATTTAAGTTTTAAATATATATGAAAAATATTTGAACAAATTGTAAAAAAAAGAATAGCAATGTTTTCATCACAATACATATCCAGTTACCTTTAAAACTATATAAAACGCTCAATAACCAGTTGCATTTCATAGATTTATTCATACTTGATGGATTGATGAATTGATTCATCGCTTTTATCACATTTACTTCTACGATTTTACCCGCAATACAAACTGTAGAAAGATATATAAACAACATATATGCGTTGAAATATGATTTTTCTTTTAATTTCTTTCGGAGAGATGCATTTTCGAAAATATTCATGGAGGATAACCGCATATGTGCATTTTATCGTATTAGATTTAAGCCCGAACGCCCGCCTTGAAGAAATATAGCTATGAAATATCTGCAAGATATTCAGAAACGTAATATCTTTCACGAGGAAAGAAGATTAATACAAGAGTGGTGCAGTAGATATATGTATGTCAACGACACACCACCAGAACTACTAATAGATATTTTTTTATTTTAAATGCAGATATAAAAAATAAGGTAGACAAATCAACCATTTTTGACATGTTTCTCTGGAATAAGCTTTTTTATAATAAAATATATTATTTATTTTAGTTTTACATTTTTTTTAAATTTAACATAACTCGACGTTTTATCAATTTTTTTTCATAATTATTTTTTTCGTGCAATTTTGTTGTGTTTTTGTGTTTTTTCAAATGTATTTGAATGCACTGAAGATGGGTCAAATCAAGACCCGAAACGTATGTTCTCTGAATAAAAACATTTTCTTTCAATAAAACTGTTTTTAATTACTGGATGGATGCCCAAGAACAATTTTATCATATTATTTCACCATCTGAAGAAAAACCTCTCGCTTTATATATATATATATATATATATATATATATATATATAAATTGCTTCTGATACTTCGGTAGAATAAAAAAAATCATGTATCCACAATATGTGAAATGATATAAAACAGTCGTCTCTATAAATAGTTTACTTACACATTCCAAATTATACTAAAACATTGAAATATTTGTTTTATACATTTTTATTCATTAAAATGTGCAAATATCTTTTATATTCATAACTTTTCATAAAAAACAATATTTGTCGAATGTAAATTTATTAAATCTCAGCACCCAATTTAGTTAAATTTGTGAATACTGATGCTCTCAATCGGATTTCATTAATCATTGTCAGTTTTATGTAAACCTATTCCATCATGTATATTCTGATAAAATATGATTTATGACTCCTGAATTATTTTTGCGGATTAATTGCTAGAAAGGTTTACCTAACTATTTGTGCATATTCAATATTTTTGAGATTTTTCATCTATATTGTTATCATACTACTAAGAAACTGAAATTTAATTTGTATTTGTTATTTGTTACTCGTGTATGAATCTAAAAATATTTTGTTATTATGAAGTGTCTTTCTCATTTATGTTTATTGAATCTGTTTAAGAAAATCTAATTATAATATTCGATTTTGGAAAATAAAATGAAACAAATTTAACCAAAACTGTACGTTCTGCGATCAGAAAATATTATATTACATTTCTCTATTTTTTTTACTGTCGCTTATTGGTGGCACATAATTCTAATCTATTCTCTATAATATAATTTAAAATTCTGCATTCAATGCCAAAATTAGTTTTACAATTTTCAAAAATCTTGTATTAACTTATGAGATGGCTGTTCGCAGATGATATAGTCAATTGAGTTTTATGATATAGTATAATATTTTATTGATATTAAACCGTGTTGGAAAATCATAAAATATTTTATGGCTCGTGAATAGCAGGGTAATTGATACATGTTTTATTTTCGTTGGAATATGCAGTTGTGATTGTGCAGCCGATAATTAAATTTGAAAATGAAAAATTTATGAGGATTATAAGATCATCGTTGTATTACAGTAGCATTTTCTCTTTAAGCAAATTACATGAACTTGCCATTGTGTTTTTACAATCATTTTAATCGATAACAATTGAGATTTTGATAGTACGATAAAATTTGGTCAAATTCACATTATAAACACGTTTTGATGACTGTTTAAAATTTAAGGAATTTTCGAAGAGTTTGCATGACTGTCGTCGAAAACCAATCAACACGAGGTGATTGTCGAGATATTTTGAAAGGCTTTTCAAATCAAGTCAAATTTGTCTTGAAACGTCAAGAAATCATATCTGGCAGGATTTTGCAGAGAAACAACCTTGAGGATTTTAGCTATAAATAAACCAGTTTTATTAAAAATGAATGCTCTTTCAACTTGCAATTTCACTTCATCATTCATTCAAATATTTTAACGTATATCTTTTTAAAAACTAATCTTTCAAATGTCTAAAAATATTAAATTAGTAAATTAAATTGTTCATTTAGATGAACGTCGTTTGGCTGCATGCTCAAACCAATGCTAGTTTTTTTTGCAACATTTGAAAATAATATATTTAATAAGAAGAATAATTTAAAAAGCAATAAAAAAAATTGTACTGAGACGTGTTGATTAGTTTCTGGCAAAGGAAGGTTCAGCAGTTTCGTAAATACGAAACAAAAAATACTAAAAATAGTAACTCAGTTTATGTGTGAACGGAGCGTCTGATTTGTGATGACCAAAAACATTTTATTTGTATTGACAAAACAAAAACGAATTAAATTATGAAACAGGCCCAGCGACTTCTAATCAGAATATCATTTGTATTTATTTTTAATAAAATCACTACAATGTATTTAATTTTATGTGCATATGTCTAATGATTATTTTTGACCGCTAAATGTCATTTTTTAACTGTTTTGAATCTGGACCTGCCTTCCCAAAATTTTAAATCAGTTCTTTATTTTCTCATTACAAGTAGAATGTCTTTTGAATTATTCAAATCTGACGCTCCGTACTCTCAAAAACTGAATCCCTATTTTTGCAATTTTTGCTCGCTATTTGCGAAACAGCTGGACCTGCTTTTGTCAAAAACTAATCGTCTTCTTATCCATAGGAATCGAATATCTTTCAAATCATTCAAATAAAAAACTGTATCCAAATATACATACATACATACGTATATACGTATACACGTATACACGCTCTTTCTCTCTCATACACACACAAATACACATGCATTTTTCTAAGGCATGCCAAAATGTTTACAAACCGCTGAAACCTAAATAAATGCAAATATTTTCTTTTTAGTTTTTTGCGATTAAAAAATTCAGTTAGAAGGCCAAAAATTTCAAAGTATAAAAAGTTTCAAATTTCTCAAAAATCTAATTTTTTTAAGTTTTAATTTTTGGTACGGAAAGTTCCAGCAATTTGCTATAAAGCTCGATGCCATGCGCCACTAGTTCTCTGTTAATAAGGACAATTTATTAGATCATCGTAGAAGTAAAATGATTGTCGGAATGTAAAGTTCGTCCTTTTGCTGGCAGCAAACTGCAATAATTGCTATTAACTTGGAGCGCAGATTCGAGTTCATTGGATTGCGCTTTGCGCTGTGACGTTGACGTTTAGCCGTTTTAATAATGGATTACACACAAGTCCAGAACAGCTTGCGAGAGCTCTGCGCTTATAACTGTACATTCGTTTCCTTAGCCATAATCCATGGTAAATAGACGTCAGTGTTTCTGAATATAACAACGATACTGATAGTGAAATTACATCAAACTAGTAATTTACACGAATTAAGAAAAAAAGACTGCGCCTAAGGTTCACACGCGATTGAAGTAAAACTTATATGCTACTGTACAAGATGGCATTTAAGTAAAAATAAATACATCATATAACAATTTTGTATAATGTTCATTAGTAATATGGTAACACTCGTGATACACACATTTATAAGTGTCAACCATTGTACACATTTATATAATGAAAAATTACAAATTATTTATTTATAATAGCATTAAAAATATGTATAATATTTGAAAATAATAATGTAATTGAAGTCAAAATTCAAATGTGACATGATAGGTTTGCCTTTGTAATTAGCATTTAGAAATGAACCTTAATTAGAGAATTAAAGTAATTGCTATTAATAACTTCTATAATATTCGTTCACACAGTGGATTATGCTAAACAACGCCTAAACAAATATTGTTTTTGCAACTGCACTCATCATGTAATAATTGTGTTTGAAGAACTTCATGTAATTAAAATTAACACACATTCATTGACTGTTGGTTTTTTTACTTTTTCGCTGGCGATGTAATCTCATCCTTTGAACAGCTGTAATATCTGTTTTGATAGAAAATCTTTTCGATTTCAATTACTTCAAAGATTTACGAATAATATAGAAATTATTTCAATAAACTTATGTTTCATACACAGCGCAAATGCTGCATTTGTTTTATTATTTTCATTATAATGGGAGATGAAAATATACTTCTGATTCTGACATTCTTCATTAAATCAAGATTTGTACTACGATCTAACTTTAAAATATTTATCTATGGCGATTTCCTTGTTGATATCGGTACGCATACAACGTTGACGCCGGTACGCATGCAACGTTGATGCCAGTACGACAGATCTCTATTCACATACGCGACGACTAATCACAATCGACCCGTATAAAAATGATTTCACTAGAGCGAATGACGAATCATTGGCACTCGACTCTTATCTTATGTGCCGTAACGCACTTCCGTTGCATTTGTACAGATTTACACCCTAGTCGCGCCTAAAGAAGTTTTACCTCAAAAAAGGCTAAGTCGAGGAAATTATAATTGAAGCTATACTTTTGATCATGCCACTCAATTTTGCTTTATTAAAATATTACAATCAAAGAATGATCATGGTTAACTACCAATGATAGCTAAATTATTTCACAGTACTACATGCTAGTGATAATGTTTTAATTTTTTATAATCAATTGCTAAAAAGAAATAATCTGGTTTAAATTAAAGAAATTATTTATGAACAAGGCACTTAGCATTTATTGTTGTTACTGGGAAAAAAGATATATAAGTGAATGCCAAGAATAGTAGCTAAATCGTCGAAGTGGGTATACAATTGGGAATAGGGATAAATATCGACAAATATATGGTGATGAAAATAAAAAACGAGTTTCTGAAGATAACGGTAAGAAATCGAGAATTAGAAAATGTGTATGACTTCAAGTACATACTTGGGAAGCATTCTGACCAGAAACGGGTACAAGAAAGATCAGGACATGGGTTGTGTCCAAGATATGGTTTTCACGAAAAAGAGAAAGTTACTGACAAACAGACAGGCCTTGGACATGCAGAAAAGCCTAACTAAATGTATAAGTCTGGAGCATAATTCTGCACGGATCAGAGACATGGACTTCACGAAAGTCCTACAAAACCTATCTGGAGAGTTTTAAAATGAACCCCAGGGGGGTCGCGAGGCTACTGGAAGAAGGTCGCAAAGATCTGATACTTTTCAATCATTATAAATAAAATTTTAAAATTAGTATACACACTACGTACAAATATAAATACAAACAAAATTCATAGTTTTTTGAAAAAAGTGGCAGTGCAAAACTGAATATCCCCTACTGGCAATGAACAAATTACAGCCATTTTGTACAACATATTTATGAGAATCAGCCTTTTCCACATTAATTTACATAAAATCAAAATACCGTTCAATTTTGATATTCGTTGAAAATTTATTACGATCTGCACTAACTCAAATTGAGCCTAGATTTAATTATTTGTGTAAAAATAAACAAATATCCGTCACATTAATAAAATTGTTTTTAAAAGTTTATTTTTTCTATTAAATATATAGATATAGTTTGTTTTCTTATAAAAAAATGTTACAAAAGTTAATTTTATTATTTAATAAATTTAATACTATTTAATATATACAGTTTAATGTCATTCTATTTATTATGTTTTATTACGGCCTATATCCCGTCAACGTTTCCAATTATATATATATATATATATATATATATATATATATATATATATATATATGTGTGTGTGTGAAATAAATGGGTACGTATTCTTTATTCCTTATTTTATTCACATTGTAAAATAGTGCGATATACATCTACATCTACGGTTAATATATATATTTTATTATATGGAGGAGGGCGTCGTTTAAAATTTCCTAAGTTCGAAGGGGGTCGCTATATAAAAAAGTTTAAAAAGCCCTGATTTAGAACTCCATCTTATTTCAGTTGTCACATAGTTGATATAAATAATTTAAAAGGAATTAATAGAATCATTTGAGTGTTATATATATATATATATATAATAATCTTTATTTGTGAAATAAGATAGAATAACATTTTGACACATGATATCAAAATTTATAAAAGCTCAAATATCCTAAAAACTCAAATGTTATTTGTCTTTATACTTCGAATTTTGTGATGCGGTTTGTTACATTATGTATTGTTTCACGATTCTTCATAATTCATTGCATTTGGATTCAAATACATCTAAATTTTAAGGTTTTAATAACTTTTTAGCTTTTTGAACATTTTTATAAGCAATTTAAGTTGATCAAAATAATTAATCATCATTACAGAAATTGTATTACATACAATTCATAACATATAAGATAACCGTTTGGGTTGCCATTTATAAAGCTACATATTTGTAAAGTCAGCACAACTGCTTATAGGACTCGTTAAGTTCTGCTTGCTTAAAATATAATCTATTTGTATTTTTACAATAACTTTTTGACGTAAAGAATACAAAGTTTATTTAAATCAAACATCCCATGCTGTTGAAACATAATTACTTCTTCTGATAAGGAAATATCGTGACATAGTATGCTGTAGTGCATATCTATATTTTATATTATCCATTGTTGTGTATTTACGTATTTATATGTATAATTTCACGTTTGTTTAACAATCACTGCATTTAGTTAGGAATATCGCGCCATCTCCGTGTTATTACAGTTGCATGCTGGAAGTTTCGGACGTTCTAATGAGGTTCTAGTGAGTGACATTGATCAGATGAAGTCAGGAACTCAGGAAGTTTATGTTGTGTAATTAGCAACGAGATTTATGGCCTGCATATTAGGTTCAAATGAAACTGGATATTTTGATATAATTGTGTAGTAGACGAATGTACATGCACCAGGAATGAATTTACTGACTATCTTTCTAAATGTTCAATATTGCAGGTTTTACTAAATCAGCAAAATTCTGAAGCATATTTTTATTATTGTTACTTGGATTTGTAACATTATTGAGTCATTAATTTTTTTTTATATGTCAAGTGCGCAACTAAGTAAGTATCGCTTTCACTCTTGAACGGCTTCAAATGAATTTTTTGTTAGTTCAATTGTGAAACATACTTTGATATTGGGTAGTAGACAATTTAGTTGCACATTACTAAAATAAAAGATCTTTGGTCAGTTACGTTAAAGATGGAAAAAAGTATACATTTTCGTCACAAAATAAAAAGGGAATTTTTATTTCCGCAAAGGAATTAGTGTATCTTAAGCCCCATCAACAGTTAGGTGCCGTTCATGATGACGAAGCTTTGAAAAAGCATTGTCAAAATTGGTTTATTATTTTTTTTCTGGTGGATTTTCACTGAGTTTAAAAAGCGTTATGTGTTCGTTCTGTTGAAGCTGATTAGGACCTAATCAAAGCAATAATCGATTCGAATGGTCACACAATTACGCGTAAAATTGCAAAGTAGTTTCATGTACCAGCATAATCATTTTCCTTTGTTCTAAAACTCGAAACTTGCATTTGCTAAAGAAATGCCTTGAAAATGTTTTTGTTAAGCGAACGACAACTGGCAATGACCAATGGGTCGTTTACAAAAATACCAAGTGAAAAAGTTTGTGAAGCAGACTTGATGAGATAGCTAAAATAGCATCAAAAGCTAATAGACATCATCAAAATAAGGTATTTTAAGTTAGTCAAATTGTCAAGAAACTATTTACTTTGGTCTCTTATTAAACAAAAGAATGTTCAATAATGTCTAAGTGATTGAACAAGTAGCAGTATTGAATGATGCAGTCGAAGAAAAGCTGCCTGAATTGACGTACGTTTTGACCAAAATGGGCCATTCGATGAAAATGATTGAAATTAGTTTGTTTTTGCCATATTCATCATACAATTCTGGCCTTACACTATCTGATTACTTTTTAACTTCCCGTATGATAAGTTTTTGTAATGTGCCGAAAACACGTTTCACATTTCAGAGGTTTCTGAACATTTTGGCATACCACAGAAAAAATGTATATGTGTGTGTTTGTGAGTATGTGAATATGTGAGAAGAAAAATTAATTCTAAAATTAATTTTAGAAAAATTAAACAAAACAATCAATTCCTGTTTATAAGGAGATGGGCTGATTAGTTTTTGGCAATGGCAAGTCAAGCCGTTACGGAGATACGGAGCAAAGAGTGCAGAAAATAGAAATCGAGTTTTTGAGAGAACGAAGTATCCGATTTGAATGATTCAAAAAACATTCTGCTTGTGTTGGCAAAGCAATTTCTTTTTTTTTTAATTTTTTTCCAATTTTTTTGTTTATCGAAAATAATTTTAATTTTAAGTTCTAAAACTCACTTATATTTTTTAAATAAATAATTTTAACGTTGGAATTCAGTTTATATAATTCTTATAAAATATTATGAAATGCTACAGTATTTATAATATCTTATTCGAAAACATTCAATATTCCTCGAACATTTCGTTACGGTACGCGAAATTCCAGAAATTTACCTCGAGACACGATGCCATACACCACTATTTTATTCAATCTTAGACAGTTCCTTGAATGGTAAAATGTTCAAGAATGATGATGATGTCAAATTGTATCTGATACATTTATTTACTAATGAAAGCCGGAAGTTTTATGAACGAGGAATTTTGATGCAACTCAATAGATAGTAAAAGGTCATTTATCGAAATAGGTCATTTATTCAGTTGTCCGCTATAATAATAAATGCTAAATTGGATCATATATCTTATATTATGCATCTTATATTATCGAAACCAAAGTTTGGGTCAAAAAATTACTTTCTAGATCTAGACATTGAAATTATTGATGTCTACTAATATTGTTACTTTTTATTGTTAGAAATTTTTAATATTTCCTTATCAACCCTATCTCTTCCATACACATTTGATTCATTGTCGATTCGGTATTTTTAATAGATTTACTAAATTTTAGTTCTCTGTAAATTGCATTTATAGTCTGATTCTGATATTAGTAGATTTGTGTACAAAACTATATCTAAAATGAGCTTACTGTGTCCTGTTATGTTTCATATTGTCAATTTATGACAATAATAGGTTTTTCACATACATTAAGATAACCATTTGAATCGCAAAAAACTCGCTTAAAAATTTAATTCTAGTTTTCTCTGCAAAACTGCATTTATATTCCGTCTGAGGCAGTAATATTTTTGCAAGAGAATATGTAGCGAGGCTGCTTATCAACGTAATGGTGTAGTTGGGCCCGGCGCGTGCCGTTGCTTTATTTCATACTTGAACTCTGCTGACAAATAACGTTATAAAACACCCTGCTGGCCCAAAGCGCCAAAGGCAGATCCACCCTTTCAGGTTACTAACTTTAATACTACCCAAGGCTTGATAAAAAAGCTAGTTGGAAGTAGCATTTTGCTTTAAGCAATTTGCAAAAACTTTCCTGTAGGTAAATCCCTATAGGTGTAATTATTGATGCAATTAACTTAAATTGAGATATAGATATCTAGGTCAAATTGTCAACCGTTTATTAACTTCACTTAGGGTAAGTTATAGTAGCGGGACGAAAATCGAAAATGAAAATTTTTGCATATCTTCACGTTCTAGAAGTTTCTGAACATTTGATCTTCTGAATGTGTGTGGGTGTATTTTGTATGTCCGCCTTTTTTCGTCCACGTTTTCGGGCACACTGATCAACCGATTTGAATGGTTTAAAAAACATTTGATTCCTATTGATAGAGATATGTGATGATTAGTTTTTGGCAGGTCCAGCCATTACGGAGATACGGAGCAGAGAGTGCAGAAAATAGAAATCCGGTTTTTGAGAGAACGAAGCATCCGATTTAAATGATCCAAAAAATTCAATTCGTAATGATGGGTAGAAGTGATGATTATAGTTTTTGGCAAAAGCAGGTTTAGCCGTTTTGGTAATAGCTTAGTGTGCAAAAAATAGAAGTTTTAGGGAAAACTAAGCAACAATTTGAATCATTTAACAAACTTTCTGCTTGTTTTAAAAAAATATTATTTTTTTTTCAAAATATTTTTGTTATATAATTCAGATTTTAATTTTAATTCTAGCTTGAATTCCAAAGATCACTTTTATAATCTAAATAAATATTATAACTTTTTAATTCAGTTTATATAATTCTTAAAAATATTAGACAATGTTACAGTATTTATAATAATCTATTTGAGAACATTGAATATTTCTTTGAACATTTCGTTACGGTACGGGAATTTCCAGCAATTTGCCTTAATGCACTATGCCATACACCACTAGTTTTGAAAATAATATTGCTTTCAATTAAATCTAAAGGTTTCGATTTATAATTGATATCTTTCAAACACACTTAAATTATCTGTAATCATGTTAATTTTAGTGCACAGACACGTGCTTGTATGGTAACATAAATTAATGGAAACATTTTTTACAAAACTAGGGAAGCTCATTCACATGTTTGCTGATTCCAAAGCCATTTCTAATGGTTTGGCCAATCCTCCCACAAACCTAATCGCGGCTCCTCCTTATCGAGTTTATTGCAATGGTTTTAAAAATGTGTAAAATCCAACTATTGAATTACCACCCTATAAAAGACAGGGATTTTGCTCAACACATTTTGCACACTTACGCTTAATCATCACGCTTTGATGTTTTTTTAAACTTATACGACTTGTCGTAAAGCATTATTGATACCTATCGCCAAAAAACGTTTTACAAATATCGAAATAAAATTCAAACAGTTAATTACAAGAAAACTACCCGGCCGATTTTTGCCAAAATCTGTTCAAAAAATGTTCATACAATATCTTTCGATCTTATTGCGTGCTAAATCGCCGACAAATAATTTTTCACTTGTTTGCTAATTACAAAAAAACAGCTTGGCTGACCTGACCGTCGTGCAAAACTGATGCTAGTCTTCAAGTTACTTAGTTCGAATGAATTTGCAATTTTTGAAACCGGTCCAGCCGTTTTTTAAGAAAACGTTGGTCAACGGCTAAAAATCGGCTCACATAAACACACAAATAAATTTTCCAAATTTGGTTTCATTCAATTCAGATTGGCTTCAAACGTCAAGAAAACATTATATTGCATATCGGATTTTTTTGGTGAAAACATTACCTTCTCCTTCGGGAAGTTAATAATATATCGCATAAAATGTTAAAAAATTAAAGATTTTAAAAAATTCAAATAAATTTTAATTAAAAAACTAAAGCTTTTAAATAATTTTAATTAATTTATATTAATCCCAATAATATGGTATTGGGTTTTCCATCTAATTGCCTTGAAGGCACCCCACTAGTTTAACATTTGCTTTCGAAACTATTTTGTGTTCGAAAATGATTTTATCCGGATATTCATAATTTTCAGAACAATCTTAAAATTAATCTTGTTTTTTATACCATGAATCTGTTATGATAAATTCCAGAACTTGTTTATTATGTAAATCATGTTAACTAAAATGTACTACAACTATAATATAGTTCTATAATTACAACTATATTATCTTATAATTAGTTAAAATTAATTTTCTAGACCTATCTCATACGTCTCTGTTCCGAATCTGGCAAGGCGTTACAGTGGCTATCCCAGGCGAGCTGTTCCAGAACTAAACAGCAGATTTGAAATTCCGCCCCTTCCGTTAGAACCTTTAAAAGATTCAAAGAGGAATTAAAAAGTTACTCGGCGCACTGTTCACGTTGAATTTGTTCTGTTTTAGTATGAGTGTCAGTTGTCTTTCGAACCGTTACTTTCTTGACTCTATAGTGCGTGCCGAATTAATTTTGGCCCATATGGTACACAATGAAAATAATTAACTTGATTACGTAAGTTGGCTCAATTTTGAAAAACAACTTGTTTTTAACAATAATTGGTAAAAATCAATTAGTATTATAACTAATTATTAGTGTGTCCAATACAGATTTCGGCAATATGCGTCCAAATTTTGTGATACGATAGTAACTTACAGGTAGCGACAAAACCTATATGGACTTCTAGTATCTAATCATAGGGCTGTGCCAGTAAGCCAAATAGTGTTCATATTATTTTAATAAATTATTTCTATCCACGATAGGTTTCGGTAATATGCGTCCAAATTTTGTACCATAATAGTAACTTCGTAATTTATAGACAATGACAAAATCTATATTGACTTTTATGTCTAATTATAGGGTTGTGCCGGAAAACCAAATATTATTTATAATATAATAATAAAATATTTATCTACAAGTTGGACTGTTGCAATATGCGTCCAATTTTTTTGGGATAATAGTAAATTGATAATAATCTATATGGACTTACCTAGTTATGGGGCTGTGCCAGCAAATCAAATGCTATTCTAATTATTATAATTAATTATTGGTGTCCAAGATAGGTAATATCTCTTTTTTTGCATACTTTTATTGTCAATCAAATATAGGTAATATGAGCCAAAATTTTGTGACACAGTAAGTCGGTAATTTACAGATAATGACAATATCTATATGAACCAATGTGTCTAATTATAGGGTTTTGCCGTAAGCCAAATGCTTATATTAATATAATTTACTAGTGGTGCATGGCTTCGGGCCTTAACGCAAATTGCTGTAACTGACTATTTTGAATTTTTTTTATATTATGATTTATTTTAAATATTTTTTTAGGCATAAATGATTTGGAGTCAAAATATCAAAGCTCGTAAGGGCCGCGAATTCGTTTAAGTCTTAGGATATCTTAGTTTAGGATCCAGTTTTATCCTCTTGAGTTTATTTAAAAAATATATATATTTTTATATACGAACAAAGAAATGATTAAATAATCACAAAATAACAATTAATAAATTATGTTAATTCCATGGTTTTATTCAACACCGAAAATAAAATAAGAACAAATAGCGTTTTGTATAAAAGATTCACCTTAACTAAAAATGAACAGAATAATTAACAGAACTTCAATATTTCTCTGAAAAATCTTATCAATTTAATCATTCTTATTTTAAACATGATACATCAACAAAAATATTAATGAGACGCCTTCGAATTATTATATATAATACTAGAAAACTAAAAATATTTGATTTCATAGAAAATTATCTGTAAATTTATAGAAAACATTGAACAAATCTTGGTGCGGTTTTCATATTTTCCAATGTAAGGGTATATGGTGCATATGAATGTGCTGTTTATATTTATGTAACATTATAAAATGATTGGCAAAATATGTTACCGTACGATTTTGCTTTGTTTATGTCTTATTATATTATTAATTATATTATTAATTTTCGCAAATTAACTCTCTCTCTCTCTGAATAATTAAATTAAATTTTATTCTTTGCACAGTAGCGTATTTGCATTATCCAACGTTTCATAGAACTGAAGCTAAGACCGTCTTTTTTCAGCGTATAGAAAAACTAAAGATAAAAATTATTTGATATTTCAAAAGTACTATCATCTTTTTACACGGTTATTTATTACATTATGTATTTAGATGCAAACATAAAGATACAGCTTAAGAAGTGAAAGTAAAATGAAAAAAATTATAAATGTAAATAAATTATTGCAAAATTATCACACTCTCACATGATTTGAACATTTTGTAATAATAAAATGAAAACATTTCAGGATATAAAATGAAACTGAAATAAAAAGTTACTAAGATTTTCAAAATATTAGTTGATCTAAATAAAGTATATTTGTTTTTTTTTAATTATTGTTTCCTACATACATCAAATTATAATTTCAATTGTTATGACTATGTTGACCCATAAAATTTATTACATTAGATGTCAAACCCATTAACAACATTGTTCAGTATTCAAAAATATGCCACAAATATTGTATATCAAATCATTTTACTTAAATCTTGTTCCAATATCATTTGACAATTCAGTTCCAATTAACCATAGAAACATATAGATATACTATTAATTTATGTAAAATATCTTGAAAATTTACTGTAGACATTTCTCATAATTAACAATTACACACACAGTACATAAATCATTTTTATGATGTCGGCAATAAAGAATTAGTACGTAAAAATACTTAACACTGAATTGACTTTTACAATACCTACTTAAAAAACTTGGTTTATATTTTGCAAGGCAAAATTTTAAGATTTAAAACATAAGTGCTACCATGAGAATATGAGCATCTGACATAATCTCGAGTTTTGTCTCTGCTCTTTTTATTTTTTCAAATTATTGTGAACTTTTTATGTTACTTTTAAGTACAGTGCAAATAAAGTTTGCGACGATAAAACGAAAGTTGTACATGTCTCGGAGAATTAATTTTCGTGAAAAAAGGAGCGATATTCAAAGTTTGTAATTGGTTGAAATGATCAGAATATAGTGGAAAATTCCTTAGACCCTTGAAGTGAAAGTATAATCGTGCATTTATTTACACAAAAGTTAATGCTTTATTATTAAAAAAACTTAATCCTTTATTTTTATTTCCGATGGTCATAAAATGAGCGAAATCCTAGATGATACGTAAATTAAATGTTCATTTTATTTACCGTCGAATTGTGAACTTTTTATGGCGAAGAGCATCCGTCGGATACAATAAAACTTTGATTATTTTACATTAAAGTTGTGATAGAACGATATTAATAAAAACTTTTTCATAAGTTAGGTTAGTGATATTAAATGAACAGAAAAGTAAGCTGTATCTGTATTACGTACTCAATAAAATATCGTTAGAACGCAATCATGTCGTACTATAAAATGCTCTCAATAATAGTTTCAAGTAAAGTTTTTCAATTACGTTTTATAGTGAAATTCATATATTTTAGAATTTAAGTTATCGAAAGCGTTGTTTTTGAAGCCAAATGTTTATTTGATATTCGCTAGATTGACAATAATAATTAGGGTAGTGCGGGGCAGAAAGGTCCAATTCGACTTTCAGTAGTTATGCTGTCAAAATCAAACCAACTGCATACAAATAAATAACTATCTTCATTAAAATTCCTGTTATTAATTAATCATTGTATGATTTTTTAATACTATTTATCAAAAAAATTTCACTTGGTCCGCCTATGGGAACAGTCTGGAAGAAAAAAGGGGTAACCATTTTATTTTTAGTTTAGAAGAGGTTAGAAAATAAAAAATAATAGTTACATTATTTATTTGATGTCAATCTTACTTAAGACAGATATTGTAAATACAATTCCTGCGTAATAGATATTATATTCAAAATTTTGTTATTGTAAACTATGTGTTTATATATAGACCTATAGTTTTGAATATTAATATTTTGTTTATAATACTATGTAAGAACTAGTTGATATTGGTATTTTTTCTTGAGTATTTTGTTACAAGAACTTCCCGATATGTGTAAATAATCGACTGAATCAATAAAAATTAAATTGAATGATTAGTGATTAAAAGTATTCCGAGTGAATTTATTACACATAATTAAAAGCAAATTTTCAAAAATCTAAAATTTTTACAATTGAACTAGTTTCCGTAGGAAATTAATAGTTTAGTATGTTCATTAAGTACTCTATCGTAATTCCAAGTAAATCGTGTAATTTTAATTTTAACCAACGTCAAACAAACTACTCATTTTCTCAAACTTTGATGAATTTTTATAATTAAACTACTTATCGTAAGGCCGTCAATTTTTAGTAAGTTCTATAAGACCATGATATATATTGCCAAAAAAAAAGTTCCATAAAAATTGGTTACAATTTTTTTTAAACAGTTAATTACAAAAAAACGGCTCGGCATATTTTCATCTAAAAACTAATCAGTATCATTCCGAACTAATATCTTTCAAACAGTTTTTGATTTTTTAAAATCGATTCGGTAGTATTAGCTTAAATGTGGACAAAAAGTTCAACACTTTTTTTCCAAATTACAAAGAAACGGCTCGGCTGATCGTCGAACAAAACTGAGAAACGATAATCCGCATCGAAATACATCAAATGGCTTTTACATTTCTGAAATCGGTTCAGTCGTTTTTGAGCAAACGTCGATGAAAGGTCTAATTTTGACAAACAAAAATGATACTAATTTTTGCAAACTTTGACGAATTTTTAAAATTAAACGACTTGTCGTAGAGCCGTAATATTTAAGTATGATCTCGGAGACTATGGTATCTACCGTCAAAAAAAATCATTGAAAACCGTCGAAAAAAAATTTTTTTAACACTTTATTACAGGAAAATGGCCCGGCCGATCTTTGCCAAAAACTAATCAGCGCGATTCCCAACCAATATTTTTCGAACAGTTTTTGAATTTTCAAAATCGATTCAGAATTCCGGGATAAAACGTGGACGAAAATTTTTTCACTTTTCTGCGATTTACAAAAAAACAGCTTGGTTGATTGTCTCGCAAAATTGATAAACGCTAGTGCTCGTCGAGATACATCGAATAGCTTTTAAATTTTTTAAATCGGTCTAGCCGTTTTTGAGAAATCGTCGATTTACGGCAAAAAATCTGTTCACATACACATACACACACACGCACTTTTTCCAAATTTGGTCTCATTCAATTCAGAATGGCTTGAAACGTCGAGAAAACATAAAATTAGTGAATCGGATTTTTTGATGAAAACAAACTTCTCTTTCGGGAAGTTACAAATTAAAAAAAAATACCATGCTATAATTTAGTTTCTACTATAGTAAAAATATCCACATAATATTTCAGAAATAATTTTTTTTTTAATAAATTGTGAAAATATCAAAAGATAAAATTAAATTTTAAAATTTTTAGAACACGAAGCTCCTATGTTTTATATATGAAATATTCTGTTCTTGCATATATTGAAACTTTTCAAAAAGTATTAAAATATATTACATTTTCTGATAACTGGCTTTTTATGCTATCAATGTAAGCAACTTCAAATAGACACACACTTTCAAACACACATCTAAATTATTGTGATAAATTTTACTATATCTATAGTTAATTCTGTTCATTCAAGATGTGGTAGTGCTAAAGGTCTTCAATATTATCTTTGTGAAGCTTCTTTTTTAGTCCTCTTGAAATTGGTGTCCCAAGAAGCTGAGTTATATTGAATTTGGATAATGTTTCAATTTTTAAAAATGCTTTATGCTAAGATCGTCATGCGATGAAGTCTTATAGATTATGATCCAAGGAGCATTAGTAATTTTCTGGAATTAATGATACTCTTGAATTTACGCCAAAAGGCTAACTTTTTTGAAACTTTCGAGACTACCAACTCATGCAACTACTGTTTTATCCGAGAATTTGCCCGCTACTCATATCTGACCCAGTGATCCGTCTGACTTTAGTGACATCTTTTTCTTGAATTAGAGAAATTATTTTGAAAATTAGTGCTTACCTAATCATTGCGTAACAATTTTTGAATAAATAAATAAATCTATTCCGAAATAGATCTTCTTATAACACATTTTGTGTGCACACAGTCGTGCACTATTGTGTGTGTCGCGCGTAATTGGATACGTTTAATGGACAGAGAATGTGACGGGCTGACAGTCGCCGGTTCGTCTGGCTGACCGAGCTAAAAGCGGTGCGGCTGGCCAGAGCTTTGTCGAATCTCATCGTACTATGCGATATAATCAATGCACAACGATCGTCCAGGATTATAGATTCAGAATTGAATATTCTTCGTTATATATCTTATATATAAAATTCTTCTGTACGGTTGTATGATTTGATACTTCTCTTAAACGGTTATTCGCATTTTGATAACTCTTTTTAGAGTTTGAAAAGGAAATTTTTAAGATTCAATGAACGATAGTTTCCACAATAGTATTATTGTAGAAATAAATGGCAAAAATTACAAAGATGACACTTATCATTGTTTGACATTGAAAACATTTGAACTGTCATCTGCTAGAAATATCAATTCACATGAAATTTGAATCTAGCTGAAATTATGAGCCTAGATAGTATTGGAATATAGTATACAAAAAAAATGTATGTCTACATTATTATTGCCGAAAAGCAGCTGAGATGTGCCAGAAATTAATGTATGCTACAGTCAACAGTATATGTTTGGCTGATGAAATTATATAATTCAGTTTAATAAATAACGCAATAAGTCCAAAATTGCACATACATTTTTGAAGAAAAACTTCTTTAGGCGTGACTAGGGTGTAAATCCGTACAACCTCAACGAAAGTGCGTTACGGCAGATAAGATTTCAGTGCTAATGATTAGTCATTCGCTCTCGATGATATCATTTTTATACGGGTCGATTGTGATTAGTCGTCGCGTATGTGAATAGAGATCTGTCGTTGTTGCGTACCGTGGTCAACGTTGTATGCGTAACGATATCAACAAGGAAATCGGCATAGATAAATAATAAACATTTTGCATTGTAGTATAAATCTTGATTTAATAAAAAAATCCCTGAATCAGAAGGATATTTTACTCTGTTCCTTAATATTTTACCCTGTTCCTTAGAAATTATTTCTATATTATTCATAGTTTCTATAAATCTTCGAAGTTATCAAAAAATTGAAAATATCTTTTAGGCAAGACAGATATTACAGCTGTTCAAAGAATGAGATTATATTGCGAAAAAGTAAAAAAAAATACAGGCAGTCAATGAATGTATGTCAATTTTAATTTACTGAAGTTCTTCAAACACATTTACATGATGAGTGAACATGATGAAGTTGCGACAACAATATTTGTGTAGGCGTTGTTTAACATAATCCACTGTGTGAACGAATATTATAGAAGTTAGTAATCAGCAAACACTTAATTTCTTTAATGAATGTTCATTTCTAAATGCTATTTACAATGACAAATCGATCATGTCATATTTGAAGTATGACGTGTTAATTCCATTCTTGTTTTTAAATATTATACATATTTTTAATGCTATTATAAATATATAATTTATAATTTATTATTATTTAAATGGATGACACTAATAAATATGTTATCATATGCAACGAGTGTTATCATATTCGTAATAAATATTATTAACTTCCCGTAGGGTAAGTTATTGTAATGGGCCGAAAATCGGAATTGAAAATTTTTACATTTCTCGACGTTTTGAAGGTTTCTGAACATTTTGGCATACCTCAGAAAAAATGGATGTGTGTGTGTGTGTGTGTGTGTGTATGTATGTGTGGAAACAAATTTCCAGTCACGTTTTAGGGCGCACGGATCACCCGATTTGAATGGTTCAAAAAACATTCGATTCCTATTGATAGGGAAAAGAGCTGATTAGTTTTTGGCAAAGGCAGGTCCAGCCGTTTCGGAGATACGGAGCAAAGAGTGCGGAAAATAGAAATCGAATTTTTGAGAGAACGGAGTATCCGATTTGAATGATCTAAAAAACATTCAATTAGTAATGATTGGGAGAAGTGTTTATTAGTTTTTGGCAAAGGCAGGCCCAGCCATTTCGAAGATACGGAGCTAAATATGTAAAAAATGGCAGTTTTTGAGAGAACTAAGCGTCCGATTTGAATGATTCAAAAAACTTTCTGCTTGTCTTAACAAAATAATTGATTTTGGAAAAAAAAAATTTGTTCCATTTTTTTTTTTTTTTTTTTAGTTTTTTTTTTTTTTTAGTTTTTTGTTGAAACAAATAATTTCAACTTTGCAATTCAGTTTATATAACTCTTATAAATATTAGACAATGTTACAATATTTATAATAATCTATTTGAAAACATTCAGTATTCCTCGAACATTTCGTTACGGTACGGGAAGTTCCAGCAATTTGCCTTAAGGCACGATGCCACCCACCCCACTAGTTCAAAATTGTTATTGTTATTGTTTATTTTTACTTCAACGCCATGTTGTACAGTAGCAAATAAGTTTTACTGCAATCGCAACCCTACGCGTACTCTTTTTTTTACCTATGCATGTCGTATTTTGGTTTACTTTACTAAATGATTTAACAATACAAAAATATATCTACTTATCAAAAAAATGATTTAGAATTTTGTTTCGTATGTCAAATTTATTTGTTTGGCATTGGATATAGAAAACTTAGCGAGTTGATCTTAGAAGCTAAGTTTAAGAGGGCTCATATTAATTAGATTTTACAAATTAGTTCGCCTAAGATTTGAATATAAACAATAATGTGAATGAAAATTAAAGACTAAATTTTTGAAGCAATTATGTTGTGTGGAAAAATCAAGTGTGATATTGTTCTTTTACCGCAGATTCAATAATATTCATCATTATTCATTATAGATTCAACTTAAAATTAACTTAATACATATTATAAAACAATTAAATAACGTATACAAACAACGAAAATTGTCGTTTTAATAGCAATGTCGTTCGAATCAAGGTGATGGCTGGTTATACATCTTTTTCATTCTACTTTCAAATTTTTGCAGAAAGAAACTCAACTGGTTTTTGAGATCAGTGGTGTACCATTTTACCCGCGGATCTTGGAGCCTAGCACTATATTATTAAATTTATTGGTATCACCTTATATATATAAACTTGCAATAAATCTCAAATAGCAAATCATTTTGCAATTTTCCGATTATTATTATTAATTTAATTTTATTGTGCTTTACCCAAAAAATCGGACAAATTAAAAATAGTAGTGAGATAAATAAATATATTTTACAAGATTTATATTTATACATATAATTGATCTACATAACTAGTAATCGCCTATCCCATGTGTAAACTGCGCAAACCAATCACAGTTATCTCATGAAACTAATTATTCTAATTTAATTAATGATATCATTGCGTTCATACCTCTCATTAGTTATGTTTTCGATTGTCAATTTATTACATAGAATTACTTAAATTACAGACTAATTGTAAATTAAACTAGAATGGTATTTGATATGTTACGCATCAATAGACATATGTATCTAAAGAGAATGAATTCTGAGTTAATTTATTCAACAATTAATTATATACGAAACGAATAATTACAAATATTCACGATGGTCTTTACATATAAAATGAATTATAATTTGTTCTATAAATTATTTGAATTTATGGCGCTTGGTGTTGTATGATAAACTTGGCTTTCACAAATATGAATATAGTTTATAACTTCAAAATTGTTACATATTTATAATAAACTTGGAAAAATATATCAATTATAATAGACTTACATCTTTAAAGTGACTTTGCTTATTCTCAAACCATAAGCCATGTTTCAATGTAAATATAGGTTTATCATTACAGAAATGAGTTTGTTTTCTACTTAACAGTGCATAGCTTGTTTTTTTGCATTTATTTATGCTGTGAGTTATGATTTATAAATTATAAAATATTTATGAATATTTCTCAATTTATTCCTTTAAAACTAGTCACCAGGTGCACATACTCTCAAACGTGTCTTTAAAAACTATTTCATGAAAATAATGCTAATGGAAAAACAGTTTTCTTTAAAAACACATCGGTAGTAATAAGAACAGGTGCAAAGTGCTCGGCTACTTATTTATACTTTTGGCTATGTACAAGAGTTTCTAAACCAGGTGTTATTTTATGATCCCACTTCGTGTCAAGAAACATCAATAATCAATTATAATATAATCGAACAAAATGAAGTATAACACGCACAAGTCATAAATAAATTAAGTTAAAAATTGAATGTATGAAAAATTATAATTTCACTTGACATTTGTTAAACATGGCAACATACTTATATTAGTATTTTTTACTATTTTTTAGTCATAAATTATTATAATATTAAGGAAACTAAAAATGATATAACATAATTCCAACATTTTGTAACTATTTATAAATTATTTTCAATGTTATTGTTTTACTTTAAACACAATTTGAATTAAGTGCAGAGCAGCGAAAACAAAATCATTTGGTCAAATATACTTCGATAATAAATACAGGATGAAATATCTAATTAATCTGCTTTTACCTAAGACCTTTGATGCTGGTATACAACGTCGCCCAGAATTCAACGTCAATCCGACGAAGACTGACTATATTGATTTTAATAATCAAGAAAAAAATTAGAAAACAGTTTATCCTATGCAGTTTCAAATTTATGAGCGTCTAATAATAGAATAATACGTAAAACCTAGAGCTTTGGTCAAGCAGTGACCTCTTTTGGTTTGTTGTGGTTATCTTTTATTATATTTGTCAGTTTGGGCTCGCCCGTAGGTAAGCGGTTAAGAGCGACGGGACTTGTTTTAGAGGTCCCGGGTTCGATACCCACCTCGAACAGCCTGTTGTCAGGCAACAGTAACAACGATTTTCACTTGGAAATATAAATAGCGATATGTTTCCAAGTGATTATAGCTCTCACCAGGTATTGTTGCACCATACTTGCCGTATTACAGAGATTGTAATAAAAATTTATCATACAGAGATGTGATAACTGTTTGGGTTGCCATCTGTAATAAAACAAACGTAGTTTGTAAGATATTAATCACAACAGCTCATAGAACCCGTAAGTTTTGATCGCTGTTCAAATAAAAAAAAATTGTCAGTTTAATTTAGAATCGCAAAAATAAATAACATTTCTAGGACCACAGTTGAAATATAAGACGCAATTACCCTAATTCTGAGTTTTTCAGAATTAAGACTATTTGTTAAACTATGATTTTGAAATTTTCTAAATTCTTCGCCTTCTTAGTATGTTCTTTAATGAAATGGTACTAAAGGGTTCCGCTAAAATTTGCGAATTCAATACGAATTTTTATAGTAAAATACTTGATAGTTTTATGATTAAAAAAACGAGGAAAAAATTACATAAATTGTTGTAAGTAGCATTTTGCCCTAAGGAAAATTGTATGAACTTTTCGAAAAGTGTAAAGTAATCGACTTTATCAGGAAGAATTAGACTTACCTATTTATATAAAATGTTCACCTGTTCATTTTGGAAATAAAGATGTCGCTTTCATTAAAAACGATTTTCAATTAAAATCTTTCAACTTAGTTTATCTAGTATTGTATATATCAACTTAATTTTTCAACACACTTTATTTCGTTAAATTTTTGTTCTTAAAATGTAATTTATTTAATCGTGAACGTCAACTGTAATCAGTAGCTACTTACAAAACATCTAAGAGCCTATTTATTGATTAGAATCGCTCAAGCTCGCGACGAAATTATATACTTTGATAGAATTTTTATAATTAAACTGCTTATCATAGGCCTATATTATTTTAGAATGTTTCAGACTCCGAAAACTATCATCATACAAAGTTTCATCAAAATCGTTAAAAAAATATTCAATATTTATTTAAGAATAGAAGGCCCGACCGGTCTTAACCAAAAAAAGTAATCAACGCGATTCCAAACCAATATGTTTCGCACTGTTTTTGAATTTTTTAAATCAATTCAAAATTGAGGTCTAAAATGTGATTGAAAATTTTTAGACTCCTCTGCAAATTAAAAAACTGATGAATGGCTTTCTAACTTTTGAAATCGGTCTAGCCGTTTTAGAGAGAACGTCAAAGAACGTTCAAATTTGGTTTACTTCGATTTAGTAACATTCGAAAACTGAAGAAAACAAAAAAATAGCACATCAGATTTTCTGCAAAAACAATATTCTCATTTACGAAGTTATAAATAATACAGTTTTTGCCAGCACATTTCGCCCACAACAGTTTCAATGTTTCTGATATTGAACACCCGCGTGCAACAAAGATTTATTCAATTCAATTAAATACAAACCATAACAAAACTAAATTAAATGCATTATTTTTTTTATTGAAACATTTGATATTGAGAATCATTTGCCAGCAATCCTCGACAATTCTCAGGTACGTCCCCAAAGTATTGGTCTTCTCGAACACCATACTATCCTCTGGTGGTGCTACTATGCGGTCGTTATGTCCGGCGAGACGACTTATATTGTCGTTACATTTAATTACTATTCGTTAGAAATGGGTCCTTACAGCCGTTGCGGTTGTCACCGTTACTAGACGAATGGCGTAAGCACCATCTAAAATAGAACATTACTCGCCAACAATGGTCTTCGGTAACTATATTCGGACCTAGGATTATATTTACATTTAAAACATCATTACGGATAGATACAACTAGGCAGTCGATGAATGAAAATATATTTCAATAATTCTGATAAAATTAAATATATTAACTTCCCGTAGGGTAATCGTTATTATTAAGTAAAGTTATTGTAATCGTCCAAAAATCGAAATTGAAAATTTTCACATTTTTCCGCTTTTTAACAAATCGAGATTTTGAGAGCATGCGATTTGAGTGATCCAAATAACATTCAATGTGTAATGATGGGGAGAAGTGATGAAGAAGCTTTTGGAAAAGGCAGGTCCATCGGTTTCGGAGACACAGAGCTAAATGTGCAAAAAATAGCAGTTTTTGAGAGAACTAAGTGTCAGATTTGAATGATTCAAATGCTTTCTGCTCGTTTTAACAAAATAATTGCTTTTGGAATAAAACATTTTTTGATTAATTTTTTTTTTCATTTTTTTTTTTCAATTTTTTTTTTTGTATATCGAAAATAATTTAGATTTTAATTGTAAATCTGACTTAAGTTCTAATATACTTTAAACAAATATTTTCAACTTTGCAATTCAGTTTATATAATTCTTATAAATATTAGACAATGTTACATTTTATTGTAATAATCTATTTGAAAATATTCAGTATTCCTCGAACATTTCGTTACGATACGGAAAGTTCCAGCAATTTGCCTTAAGGCACGATTCCATACACCCTACTAGTTTTATAATTGATTTGACTGAATGCAGAATCCTTAATAAATAAAATTGTGAATTCATACGGAAAATGTAAGTCGTGCACAAAGTTTGTAACTAGGATAGCGTAGAGCGGGGCTTAAAGGTCCACCACCATTATCTCAAAAACAATTTAATACTACTTTTTTTTTTAACTATTTTAAAGTCGAAGGCAAAACTGTGTAATGGCCCATCATCTTAATTCTTTCGGCGTGATGATCAGATGATTAATTGTACCATATATGAGTATTCATGCAAAAGTATTTTGTTTCGTCGGTAATTGTCTTGGTTTTGAGCTCGTTTATTTAGTTTATGATACCTGAATATTATTTTTAAGTATACGTTATTTGTTTTATAAGATGTATTGTTATATTCAAGTTTTTTTTAAATATAACTTCCATAAAAGCTTACATATGAGTGTGGGTAAAAAGGAGCAACTAAACTTTCACACTGGTAAAGGTAACAATAAGAAAATAAATAGAAAAAGTAGATTGAGTTAAATAAAGCAATTTTACAAAAGATAAATTAAATTAATAGTTATTCAATAATTCAGAACATTATTTCAATAAATTGAACACTAGACAAAGTTCATATACGGTATAATCTATATAAAAAATATACTCATGAAATTTTTATTTTGCATTGAATAAACAATTTTGCTATTATTTTGTAAGATCACTTTAAAATTTAAAATAAGATATATTGTATTTGCTTGCCCAATATCTTTCCTATTTTTTAGTAGTGCCCAACCTATTGGGTAAAAAGAGACAGGTGCCAAATTTTAGAACAAAGTTTAAAAAGCATATTTATATGATCAGTAATTAATTTCGAGTTTTTACTGAACAAAGTTAGATAGTTGTTCGATACGTGTTATTTGTTATGATGTAGTTCATTTAATTTAGACAGTATAACCACTGAAATTTTAACTGAATCTTTGTGCCTCGCACTGCACTATTTTTTAATTTAATGTACACTTATGGGTGTAGAAAGAGCGGTCAAACAGAATTAGTGTTTGAAAATAAATTTCAATGTTATATTAAGTTCGTTAATGAGAAGTTGGTTTTTGCCAAAAAATCCGATCAGATCCGATCCGAAATTCGCTAATTTCAACTTTTCTCGACATTCCGAATCATTCTGAATAGTTTGGTACGAAAATTAGACAATGTAAATGCGTGTACGTAAGTCAAAATTAGATTCTATTTCCACGTTGCCTCCAAAGTGGTTGCGCCGATATTAAATATTTGAAAGCCTTTTGATGAAACTCAACATGTACTCACTTTCTTTCACTTTCACTTTTTCAGAATTAGCATAAACGTGCAAAATTTTTGTTACGATTTTCACAAAAAAATTTAACCGATGTAAAAAATTTAGACTATTTGAATGATATCAGTTAGGAATTCTACCTACTGATCAGTTTTTGGTAAAAATCCATGAACTGTTTCTTCATAATTAATTGATGATCAATTTTTTTTTCTATTTATATTTTTGATTAACGAATATCCAAATATGTTACCGACATATGAAACGTAAATATCTGACCTGATCGAAAAAAGATGTCCAGTAATAAGGTTTTAAAATTCGAATGATCAAATATAGTTTGACATAAAAATTAATACAATATGGCTACATCAACTATTTATATCAAATATTATCATTGAATACAGATTTTGTAGCTTTACTATAAAACAGAGCATAAAAATCACACTCGACATTAATATTTCATTTAATATTGAATATTTGGAATTCTATTTGATTATGTGTGCAATTGGTATCTAGGCGTGTAATGAAAATTAAATAATTTAAAGTACATATAAACTAGTATCATACAAGACAATTCAAATATTCACAATGATATATAATCTGCATAAGTAATTTTCTTTTGTTTTAAAACCTAAAAATTTGTCATTTGAATGTACATATAGATTTACAATTATTTCTGAAGTAATACAATTTTTTCTGAAGAAGAAGCTTCTACGAAATTGCCAAAAGACAAAATTTTAGTAAGTGGTTACAATTTCAATACTTAAAATTCACAAATTATAACTTTTCTATAAATTTTTTAGTATCTACTTATATGTAATAATCTTAATGTTCTTTAGTGCGATACTTAAGTAAATAATATGAAAAATTCTGATTCTAGCCCAGTACACTATAATTTTTATCATTTATAAAACAACGGCATAAAAATATTTTTCCGGGTTTGAATGTGCCAAGTTTACACTTTTCTGCATACAATACCTTGAGGATTCCATTAACAGTCGACGTGAAATGATCAAAAGAACTTATCGATTATTATTTTAATTTCTGGTAAGCAGTTTCCAAGATTCATGAATTATTAAAAACTTTTATATTCAAACTAATCGTGAAGTTTTTCCAGCATAAAATATTACGAGGGTCTGATGGTGCATTTATTCATTTTTTTCATAAAGTTTGCCTTACATAAAAACTTATCACTCTGTTCTTTCTCATTCTGTAGTTTTCCACTTTCCATGAAGGTTTGTTTAAATTGTACGATTTATCACTTTTGCCAGAAGTGCATTACGTTTTGCGTTTATTATGATGAATACTAAAAGATATTTTCTTGTGATTTATTTTGTTAATAAAATGTGAATTACACACTTTTTCTGGTACTTGAAAAATATTGCACGGTTTTGGGTATTTTTGAAATGATATAAGAAAATTACCTAATGGTGATGAAACCAGGTGTATGTGACATTTTTCCTTAAGATAGATTGTAAAATTTGCAAATGTGTGTAAATAATTATTGAAGTAATTACGGATTCTGATTTCACAACTATTGAAGTTGTGATAATAAAATTTCCAAATTCAGACACAGTTATGTTACTGACACAGTAACTATTATCCCAAACATTATTGATTTTTTAGAGCAATTTACACTTTGTTGTTAGCTCATAAAAATTTAGATGTTCTTCATTATTTACTAAAAACTATTAAACACTGGTTTAGTGCGCTATATTATTAATGCAATCACATATATAATAAATTGAGATTTGAAGGCTCTAAATTGGAAATTGCATGGATTAGTTTTCAAAGCAAAAAGTATATTTTTAAATAAATAGTTGGTAACTTTTATTCAATAGCTAAATTAAAATATCATAGATTAAGTAGATTAGAAATGTTTTTGCAACTTGCTTTATGGCAAAATGTCACTTAAAACTAGTTTACTTATACAAATTCCTTATATACATCTTAAGTGAAGAATTTAATATAATAAAGACATAAATTATTAATTCGGAAATAATCTAAAAGTCCATTGCGAACAATCTAACGATGACAAAGTGATTGAAATCTGTTTATTAGATTCAATCTGTTTATTAATTTCCTATAGAATAAATTGTAGAAATCGCAAAAAATCGAATATGAAATTATTTGCAAATCTTCGTAATTCAAAACACTTCTTACACATTTTGGCGTACCTTACAAAAAAGAATGTAAGTATGTGTGAGTGTTTCTAGTATGTATATATGCATGCATGTTTGGATACAATTATTCGTTCAGGATTTCTAGAGCACGGATCAATCGATTTGAATAATTCAAAAAAATTGATCAATAATTAATTTAAAGTATATTCAAGTTAGTTAAGTAATCGACGAATTGTCTATTTGCGTAGTGCCTAGAAATAAAAAGCGTTTAAAACAGCTCATAGAACACCTTATACTTCGAATAATTCTAGTTACTGTTTAAGAAACGTTAAGAAAAAGCACGCGTACAAACAAATATCTTCCTAAATTTCGCATCATGTAGCGAAAACATAGGTGGCAACACAACTCAATTTTAATATATGTATCATTGTCCTGATGTGTGCGAAACTCTAAAAAAAATCACGTATTGAAACAAAATGCTTCCTAAATTGCAAATAATATAGAGCAAGTTTAAGATAAAACATCGAAACACGATATATACCAAAATATCATTATCATTGTACCATATGTGTCATTGTATTCACCTTGATGTATTTGTCATAATGTCTAAATATTCATACTGCTATCAACCTGGTTAATGAAGCTTAATAGCGTTGCGTTGTCTTCTTATTTTTTATTTACATTTGTGAATTACAATCTGTCGTTTCAATGGTTTATTAAATAAGGAAAAAAGGTCAAAAGGTCACCCAGTGGTGATCTGATTCGATGTCGGTTATGTTTAACTTATATATGTAGTCCTGATGTGAAAAAAAATTAATAAAACCTACGAGTAATTGTACATATTATAGTATTACTAAAGGATATTAAATAGGGTCGTTCGATGTCCTGTTTTTTTACAAAATTTTTGGCCGTGATGTTTGGATGATTCTGTATTCTATCCTTGTATCTTAGGATTTTTCAATTTTTTTTTAACTGTGTTCATGTTCGAATCAGTATGAACCAACTAGTTTGGGACATACTTGGATACGTTTATAATTTCTTTCAAAATCTTGTTTTAAAATCTTTAAATTATGGCGATGTTGGATTTGCGCGCCCCCAAAGCTGTATTCCGTACGTCCAAGCGTTGCGCTGTCTATTTACAAAAAAAGAATCGATAACTATTTACGAATGTAAAAATTCTAAACTGTTAATTTGCATCCTACATTTTAATTATAACTAAACTAAACAACATTTCTAACAACTACTGCTCACAGAATATTTTCCTACAATTTTACAAGTAAATACAAAATTTAAAAAAATGTAATGAGAAATTTTTTATATGATACAAATGGGTTAATATTAATTTTGAAGTGAGTTTTTCCTTACCTTACGTTACTTTTTTGCCCGAGGAATGGAATTTCACGCGCAAACAGAATGCAACACGCGGACCAGCCGCGAAAGCTCTTCGGCGTTCATTAAGTATTAACACTCTCGAATTTACTTCTCCGCGGCGGAACGTAAAATATTACTTTAAAGTTAGCAGCTGTGCTCGCTTCCTTTTCATGAATGCGGTTGATATCTATGTATTCACTAAACTTACGTATCGGGGACAGAAAAGGGGTCTGTCGCACTTATCTACCTTCCTAGAAATTGTAAACACATTTTTTGGTTGCTTCTTCTTAGGGCTCTCCATATTGGAAGACCGTTGTCTGTGACATAATCATTATTGGTTACTATATTGAATATACTAAACTTTTCTATCTTATTTACAGATGACTCTTTACTAGTAAAACAGTTTCTGTACTAAAATTCTGATCCATATTTCTCTACTTTGTTTTCAAACGCAAGTCGTCCAGCATCACTCGTCCTTGTACCCTTTTCCTTCATATGTAATTTTAATCTAAAAATAAATTACATTAGACTAATCGATGGATGCGATTCAGACAATATTTAGAATATTTATCATTTAATCATTTAAAATATATAAAACAATCATTATACTCTGGGAGTAAATACATTGATGCAACCTTTATTAGCATTGGAGATATAAAGTATTAAACTCATGAATAAACTTCTAGGAAAATAAATTTATTTGGTTTAATAATATCTTACAATTTGTTCCCTGCTTTTCAACAATAGGATTTTGTCTCAAACTATTAGTAATATAAATATAAGTTTATCTATTTTGGGATTCAATAATTATATTAACATTTCATTGTAGCAATTCATTCATTATTGGAATAATTGTTCATTATTGGAATAATTGTATTAAAAAATCGTCGAGAGTTATTTAATTGTGTCCGAATGAATTAGCATGATTTTGTAAATAAAATTATGCCTTAAATTTCATGAATACTTTAAATTATACTGGACAGTAAAAATATGCTGAATAGATAAAAATAATTTGAATTTGTAAGTCGTTCATTTACGCAAGAACTTTAATATGGATATTACATTACCCATTTTGATAATTGCATTAAATATATGTAATCGATGTAACGTAAATGTCATTTAATTTTTAAATTAACCATCAACCATTCATAAATTAGGTGTATATAAGTTCTCTTTGCCAATGCGAACGATACTTCTAAGGCAATAATTGGCAGGAAAACGTGTATTTGTAGCAGAGCATTTAATTTAGTTTGTTTTTACATTAATTAATATTTAGTAAGAATAATTTAGATTTATTATCATTTTCGAAATAATAGTAAATTTTGTTTTTAAATTTTATATCAATTTCTAATAAATTTACAAAATTTGAGAATCTCATGCAATACCGACGGCATCCCATATCTATCTTTAATTCCAAGGTAGCCGCTGCTACCAACACGTTCTTGTTGTTTTGTTTTGTTGATTTTATCAAGATGGCATGCCGACACCGACGTCTGAAAAGTTTCCTTCAGATTTTGCGAAAATATGCCATTTAAATATTACTAACGTCACTCAGTTGCAATAATTTATCAGTAGACTCTGCGATACCGCGAAACTTTCCGCCTGTCTACGTCGTTCTACGGTCAGAGTAACTAAAACTTATGAATTATTTACTACTCCGAAGTGATTTCTTGGGAAAATATTACTAACCAACACGACAGTTTGTTATTTTGAAATTACGTATGATGTTTATGTTCGAGTAGTGAAAAGTACACAATATACATGTTTCGAATCGGTATGCAAAGTTTTCAAGACACATTAATATTATATATTAGTCCAAATATGTATATTAATGAATGCGTTCTTGCGTAATTGAATGAGTTATAAATTCACATTTTTGTCTATTCAGCATCATTTTATTGTTGAGTATAATTTAAAGAATATTTGAAATTGAAGGAATAACTTTATTTAAACAACCTTTATAATTCACTTGGACACCAATTAGACATAAAAATCAAACACAAAAGTTGCAATAATCAAACAACTCTCAAAAATTTCATCAAATTACTACAATAAAATGTTAATATAAGATTATCTATTTTCTTACATAATAATTATATTTATATAATATTACTAGAAGGCTAAGACAAAATCCTATTTTAAAGTTTTGTAAGCTACGTTATAATTTAACCCTTGTAGCTGTGGACATTATTAAACACTAATTTGTTTAAAGTTCTTATTACAATCACTATTATCAAGTTATAATGAAATAAGATATATTTATTTATGATTTATTAAACATGCCGTTTCTCGGACTTTACTTTTAGAAGTGAACAATTCGTCCTATCAAACTCTCCGCTACCAGGGGTAGCAACCATACCGTGTACAAGATCAATGCCATAAAGATTGCCACCTTCATGGCCATTATAATAAAACTTATATAACTTCATTCAATTTATTAAATTCCCTGACAGATTAATTTCTGTTTTTGCAAATTTTCTAATGTTATGTTTTTTCGAATTTTTATTTTTTAACTTCCCGTAGGGCAAGTTATAGTAATCGCAAAAAAAATCGAAAATGAAAATTTTTATATATCTTTACGTTTCAGAGGTTTCTGAACATTTTGGCATACCTTAGAAAAAATGGATGCATGTGTGTGTGTGTGTGTGTGTATGTATGTATGTATGTATGTATGTGCGTGTGTGTATGTATGTGCGGATACAAATTTTCGTCGACGATTTCGGGAACACGGATCAACCGATTTGAATAATTCAAAAAGCATTCGATTCGTATCGGTAAGGAGACGTGCTGATTAGTTTTTGGCGAAGGCAGGTCCAGCCGTTCCAAAGATACGGCGCAAAAAGTGCCGAAAACGGTAACTCAGTTTTTAAGAGAACGGAGCGTCCGATTTTAATAATTTATACATTTTACTTGTATTGACAAGATGAAGAATTGATCATGAAGGCAGGTCTAGCGGTTTCGGAGATCTAATGATAAAAGTAAAAAAAAATGATCATTAGACATATGCACATCAAATTATCAGATATTTTATAAAGATTTTAACAATAAGTATAATTTTTTTTACATTTTTATGGGTTCCGTATCAATGCTTATCCGTTAGACGGCGGCGCGGCAGTTGCGCGCTTTGACATTTTGTCTCTATGCAGATAAAGCAGTACGATTGCTTTGAAAAACAGTTCAGAATTTCCAAAGTATGTCAAAATGAAAAAAAAATTTTTTTTTCAAAAAAATTTTGTTTTCAAAAAAAATTTTTTTTTTTCAAAAAAAGTAATTTTTTATCAAATTTATAGTTTCTCTCTAATTTTTTCGAAGTAAAATTTTTTCAAAAATGTTAATCGTTTTTAAAATAATAATTTTTGGTACGGGAAGTTCCAGCAATTTGCCTTAAGGCACGATGCCTTAATTGCCTTAAGACAGAATTCCACTTACAGCTAGTTTTTAATTGTTTGGAATCAAGATTGGAAAAACGTGTGTGCGTGTGTTGGGGTATGTGTATATGAGTCAAAATTTAGGCTTTTTTGAAAACCAATAAAAATCTCATTGATTAGTTTTGCGAAACCATCGTTCGAGCTGTTTCTTGAGGATCAACAAACAATGTAAACGCTTTTGTGAATTATCCAAACAGGTTTTGAAATTAATTAAAAAAAATATTGTTTTTTTGCGTGGCTTAAAGGTCTGCGGGATAATAAGTCCACCGTCATCATTCCAAATACAAACCTGGATTAAATTAAGTTTTGAGCAGCTATTAACATACCAGATCAAGGTTATATACAGAGGCCTTTGTGAAGATGCGTGTTTGTAATTACTATTTTTGGAATAATGTAGCTCTTTTTTAACTTCCCGTAGGGCAAGTTATAGTAATCGCAAAAAAATCGAAAATGAAAATTTTTATATATCTTTACGTTTCAGAGGTTTCTGAACATTTTGGCATACCTTAGAAAAAATGGATGTATGTGTGTGTGTGTGTGTATGTATGTATGTACGTGTGTGTATGTATGTGCGGATACAAATTTTCGTCGACGATTTCGGGAACGCGGATCAACCGATTTGAATAATTCAAAAAACATTCGATTCGTATTGATAAGGAGACGTGCTGATTAGTTTTTGGCAAAAGCAGGTCTAGCCGTTCCGAAGATATGGGGCAAAAAGTGCCGAAAACGGTAACTCAGTTTTTAAGAGAACGGAGCGTCTGATTTTAATAATTCAAAAAACATTTGACTTGTATTGACAAGATGAACAATTGATCAAATTTTCATGAGGGCAGGTCTAGCGGTTTCGGAGATCTAACGAAAAAAGTAAAATGTCATTTGGCGGTCAAAAATGATCATTAGACATATGCACATCAAATTATCAAATATTGTATAGAGATTTTAACAATAAGTATAAATTTTGTTTGCATTCCTATGGGCTCCATACCAATGTTTATTCGTTAGACGGCGACGAGGCGCTTACGCGCTTTGACATTTTGTCACTTTGCCTTAAGGCACGATGCCCTAATTACCTTAAGACAGAATTCCACTTACAGCTAGTTATTTCTTTAAAATTGGAAATAAAACATTGGAACTATTTGCTTCTGGCTGTTCTTATCACTCCGTTCTTATCACTCCGGGTAAACATTTTTGAAAAATTACTGAACATACTTCGATAATTTTGATATACTTCAATTGGTTTAGACAGTGTGGGGAAATCAAGCAGGCTAGTGTTTGTGAAAAAATAATTGGACTTGTCATTTATATATTTTCATATCTGTAATATTTTATAATGAATAAAATTTATATATTTTTATACGATGGGAGTTTATACTTTCATAATCATTACTACTCCCACAACAGTATAAATTACAGAAACTCAAATTGAACCATTGTGTTTCGCGCTACCCTATATAAATAAATTAGTATAACTATACAAAGGCTAATTGTTACAACACCCACTTTGATGAAAATACAGGGCAAAAAGTGCAAAAAATGGTAATTCAGTTTTTGAGAGAACGGACATTCAATTTGAATGATTTAGTAAACATTTAATTTGTATTGATGAAATGAAGAATTGATTAATTTTTTTCAAAGGCAGATCTAGCGGTTTTAGCGTTCCAGTAAAAAAAGTAAAAAATACCATTTGGCGATCAAAAATGATCATTTAACATATACACATCAAATTATCAGATATTTTATAGTCTAGAGTCTATAGAGTCTTTTCTAAAATGAATAGTAATTTTGTTACATTTTTTTGGGATCCGTACTAAAATTTGTATTTTTTAAAGTTTACTTATATGGTTCAAACAAATTTCAAAATTTCCAGATTTTTTTTTTCAAAATTTTCAAAAATCTACTAAGATTTATACTTCAAATATAAACATTAAATTTACCTTATCTTAAATTTATTTATTTATCTTAAATCGTTTATTTTGAAATATTTTGGAAATTCTGAACTTTTCAAAGTAATCGTACTGATTTAACTGCATAAAGACGAAATATCGAAGCGCCGCGTCGCCGTCTAACTCGTAAACATTGGTACGGAACCCATAGTAAAGTAATACTTATTGTTAAAATTTCTATATTTTATATATATAATTATTTGATGTGCATATGCCTAATGTTCATTTTTGACCGCCAAATGGCACATTTTTTTACTTTTTCCTCCATATCTCCAAAGTCGTTTCACCTGCCTTTCCAAAAAATTCAACAGTAGTTCACTAAGTTAATACAATTAAAATGTTTTTTAAATTATTTAAATCGGACGATCCGTTCTCTTAAAAACTGAGTTACCGTTTTTGGCACTTTTTGTCCCGTATCTTCAGAACGGCTAGACCTGCCTTCGCCAAAAGCTTATCAGCACGTCTCCTTATCAAAACGAATCGAATGTTTTTTTTGAATTATTCAAATCGCTTCATCAGTGTTCCCGAAATCGTCGACAAAAATTTGTATCCGAACAGACACACACATACGCACATACACACACACACATACATCCATTTTTTTCTAAGGTATGCCAAAATGTTCAGAAACCTCTGAAACGTAAAGATATATAAAAATTTTCATTTTCGATTTTTTTGCGATTACTATAGCTTGTCCTACGGGAAGTTAATAGCATTACATCAATCCAGTCCGTGCTGCGCCTTGCGACGCCTGTTTACGACTACTGGTCCCTTTCTCCGGTTTTAGCCTTCAAAAGATGCTGTGCATAAGCTGCTACAGCTGACCAGTTTTCTTCTTGTTTCATCATGTAGGTCACAAGACTTGAGGGGGTAAGCCTGGTGCCTATAATGTGCTCGGCGTTGTTTCGATAATCCTTCCACCTAGGACATTCAAAGAACGTGTGCTCAGCGTCGTCTATTTTATATGGACAGTATTTGCACATTGGCGTGCTATGCAATCCCATCTTAAAAAGATAGGCATTGAACTGTCCATGTCCTGTCAGTAGCTGGGTTAGAAAGAAATCTGTGTCCCCGTATTGTCGAGAGAGCCAGACGCTAATGTCCGGAATCAGACGCGCCGTCCATCTGCCCGTCTCTCCTGACGTCCACCGATTTTGCCACTCTTGTATCGTTTCATTTTTAAGTCTCGACCTTGTTTCTCTGGAATCGTCACCACCTAGTTTAGCGTCGTAGAGTTTCACTCTCTCGAAAGCTAGCAAGTCAATCGGTGTGGCTCCTGCTATTACCAGCACGGCTGCTTCTGAGACTGTGCGATAGGCACAGGTAACTCTCAGAGCTCCTCTTCTTTGCACTGCCGCTATTTTGCGCCGATAAGTCTTTTGCTTGAGGATATCCGCCCATATCTCTGTTCCGTAAAGCAGTACAGAATGGACTACCTCAAGCAGGACTCGTCGTTTTCGGGTTTGTGGTCCCATGCAGTTAGCCATAATCCTTGACAAGTTGGATACCGTTTTGCTAGCTTTTATGCATGCACTATCGAGATGCTCACGGAAGGATAGCTTCTCATCTATCATTACTCCCAGGTAGCGCAAGGCCCTTGTCGACGTCAAAGTTGTCTCTCCTATGTCTACGGTGAATGGTTTTGGAAACCATTTTTGTCGGGTCAAGACAACCATCTCCGTTTTTTGTTTGGCGAGTTTTAGGTGGTGTTTCTCAAGCCAGGTCTCTATGGTGTCGACGGTCTCCCGAACGAGTAGTTCAGCTTCCTCAATGCTGTCCACTACGATTGTGGCTGCGACGTCGTCCGCAAAGCCCGTGAGTTCCACCTGCTTCGGCAAGGGAATCTCCAGGAGCTCGTCGTAGACAGCGTTCCACAAATCGGCTCCTAAGATTGAGCCTTGAGGTACCCCAGCTGTAACCTCGTGTTCTTGATGACCTTCCGTCGTTTCCACTATCAACTTTCTCCCATCGAGGTAGTCGTCTATTAGTCCTAGATTTTCTGGCTTTACGTCAAAATTATGCTCTAGTGCGTGTAAAATATCCTCCCAATTCGCACTGTTAAACGCGTTTTTAACGTCGAATGTGAGAAGGAGACACACTTTACGAGCTTTAAGACTACCACGCCATGCTTCTCTTGCTGTTTCCGTTACCTTCCGAATCGCGCCGATCGTCGATCGTCCTTTTTGAAATCCGTGTTGGTTCTTAGCAAAACCTCCGGCGCATTCAATGTCGTTGCGCAGTCTGCATTGAATAAGTTTCTCAAGCAGTTTGCCGGCGATGTCTAACATGCAGAGTGGTCGAAACGACGATGGCGTTACAGGGGTTCCCTTACCTTTGTCTATTAGGACCAATCTTTGCCGCTTCCAGACCGTAGGAAAGGTGCCGGTCGCCAGACAGGCATTGTAGGCGTTCAGAAGAATATACGGAAATTCCAAGGCTACAATCTTGATCACTGAGGCTGGGATGCCATCAGGGCCTGGTGCTTTGCCAGTTTTTATGGTTTTTGCCGCATCTTGGAGTTCCTTGACAGTGAAGGGCGTAGTTTCACTGTTTTCCACGTATTGTCTCCTTTTCCGTGGCGGATGTTTAGGGAATAGTTCCGCTACGATAGAATTCATCAGAGCAGGAGATTTCGGTGCTTCTGGTAAAGCTCTACCAAGTCGTTTTGTAACGATTTGATAGGCTTTGCCCCAGAGATCTTTGTCAAGGTCATTGCAGATTTCCTTCCACAATCCGGCTTTAGCTGATTTTATGGCTTTATTTAGGCCCTTTTTTGCCTGTTTGTACTCGTTTGTATACAAATCTTGGTAGGGGGAGCGTTTTGCAGCTCTTGTGGCGCGGCGACGTAATGCGTGGCATCTTTTCCGTAGTTCTGCTATCTCTGATGACCACCAATATGCTGGACAGTGCACACCCTGATTTTTTGGTTGTGGCATAGAGGCGTTACACGAGGTGACAATAGCGTTCATAGTTTTAAATACCGTTTCTTCCGTTTCTCTGCGGGTACTTAGTTTTGGATCAGCTTGAAGAGTAGATGCGTTTTGCTCGAGGGCTGCTCGCAACGCTTCCTGGTCAAGCTTCTTGGCATTCCACCTTCGTTTGCAAGAGTTGCTTGGTCGAGTCGGACCGGATCCAATACTAAATGTCACATGTTGATGATCACTGCCACTATACTCTTCAGATACAGTCCAGTCTCCAATCATGTTCGCCGTCCTTGGAGTGGCAAACGTAATGTCGAGAATAGATTCCTGATACCCTGGCCTTCTAAAGGTTGTAATACTCCCAGTATTTAACACAGTAAGGTCTAATCTTGCAGCAAAGTCTGCCACGTCATTTCCTCTAGTGTCCGAGTATTCGGCGCCCCATTCTGCCGATTTCGCGTTGAAATCCCCAGCTACAATGACTTCTCCGTCAAAATTGCCGAGAGTGTCTTCTATGCTTGCCATTTTCTGGCGAAATACGCTGATCCCTTCATTTGGTGACAGGTAGACGCTTACACAGTAGGTCGTGGGAGTCTTGATCCAGACGAAACCCTCGCCGCTTCCGTTGTCATTGACGGTGATCTTCTTTGAGTTTGTGATCCATATTGCTGCCGTGCCAGATTTATCTGCGAACCATGTTTTATTCTGAATATTAATATATTGCTCGCAGATAAGGCAGATATCGATTTTATCTTCAAAGATACGTTGGCGCAGTAGATTCTGCGCCAAGGCACATCTGTTCAGATTACCTTGTAGAAATCGCGTCATTTCTGTTCTCTCGTGGCTTCGGCAAGTGCTACACGGAATGCGTTACAGGTACCGGATCCGGCAACATGGCTCCCGCTGTTTCGATCTTCTTTGTCTACTGTACATAAAAAGCATTTTGGCTTTTCCGCGCAGTCTACAGACTTGTGATTTTCCCCGCCGCATTTGTAGCAACACTTGCTTCTGTCTGGTCCCCCGCATTTATGCGTTTGGTGTCCGAAACCGAGGCATCTAAAGCAGCGGGCCACTTTAACAACTGGGCGAATGCGACAGTTAACCCACCCAATTCTTATGCGGGCCCCATTTAGGGCTTTGATTGCATTAGCCTCGTCTATCTCACAGAAGGCCGCTCGTTGTCCTCTTGATGTGACTTTGGTCAAGTTCACTCGTCGTATTTCCAGTTTTGTCGTAAAGTCCCGAATGAGTGCTTTACGAACGTCATTTTCGGTAGAGACACCATCAAGGTCAAGAATCTCTATTGTCGTCAGCGGCGTCAGTGATTTCACTGTTCCTATGTTTTCAGTTGCTGCCCTTATCGCAGCTGCAAAGGCTGCACTATCTTCGGACTTGGGACTCATTTCCAGTAATACACCTCCATTTCTTGTCTGTTTGATGGACTTTATGTCCACGCCAGTCTCTGTCGGGTTTACTTTTTCCTTGATCTCCTTAAGGATGTCAGCGTACGTTCGTCCTTCAGCTGGTTGAACCAGAACAGCCTTGGTTCTATGTTTCCTCCGAGTTGTCCTATGATGGTTGTTTCTGTGCTTAGCACTATCATTTGTATCGATTTTTTCGGTTTCCGGTTTCTCGGTTTCCTCCAAGGTTTCTTTCGGATCTCGGGCTCCTTTCTTCTTCGAACTTTTTCGAACCACTTTCGTCCAGTTATTTTCTACAGCCGATTTTTTAGGCGGATGCGTTTCCGCGTCAGAGGTGGGACTAAGTGAAGATAGCAACCTTTTGTTTGTGTTTTGCTCCTGGGTCTTAGGAATTGGCGTCTGAGTTACACCCGGTTTAATAGTTTTCTCGGGAGAGGTCTGTGTAGTTTGCACTGTCATTGCGAGAGCTTTGGGGGTTGCCGTATATTCTTTCAATGCCAGGCTATATGCTGTATCAATCGACCTAATTAGCTCCTTTATTCTGCTGTGAACATTGTTCCTATCTTTCACATACTCCGCTAGCTCGTCAATTTTGGAGCCAAGTCTCTCCATCGGCGTTTGACGACATCTAGTCGATGGTGCAGAGTTTACTCTGTCACGGTGAAGATTACCGGGAACCTTCTTGCCTCCTTTTACTATAGCGGCTTTTGCCGCATCGTGCTCGACGTCCATAATTACGTCACCTGTCTCTTGTTTTTTTGGGTTTTCATAGTTATCCATGCTATTTAAATAGTCCTCCAGAGCAAAAGGTCGTCTCCGAACGCGGTGCCTTGGGAAGTGGAGGGGTGATCACTCCTACAGCTACCTCCATTACTGTAAGAGCTTGTGACCATTGGAGTGGGAAAAAAAAACATCCGCTCCGGCCGTGCACCTTCTTCCTTCATTGGCATCCTCTTGCTCCCGTGGGTGCGGCACGTTGATGCCGGGAGTTTTCACGTACGGTGCGCTATATGGATCATCCACACATCTCTTTCGAGCAGTGTCCCCTCATCCGCTTCCGTATGTGACCCTAGGTCAGATGGTGTGACCAACCAAAAGGGAGTTTTTAATTTTTTCCCCTATACAGGGACGGTGGCTGTTACTCCTCAGCTCCGATGCCATATTTGGTCCGCGAGGGCTATTTTATTTCGCCCCAATCCGCCGATCTTACGATCGGTTAGGATACCCCCTATCCGCCACCTGGGGACGCGCCCGGTAGGAGTTTGGCTTCTCCCGTCGGGGTGTGTGTGTGTATGTGTGTGTGTATGTGTGTGTGTATGTATGTACGTGTGTGTATGTATGTGCGGATACAAATTTTCGTCGACGATTTCGGGAACACGGATAAACCGATTTGAATAATTCAAAAAACATTCGATTCGTATTGATAAGGAGACGTGCTGATTAGTTTTTGGCGAAGGCAGGTCTAGCCGTTCCAAAGATACGGGGCAAAAAGTGCCGAAAACGGTAACTCAGTTTTTAAGAGAACGGAGCGTCCGATTTGAATAATTCAAAAAACATTTTACTTGTATTGACAAGATGAAGAATTGATTAAATTTTCATGAAGGCAGGTCTAACGGTTTCGGAGATCAAATGAAAAAAGTAAAAAAAAAATGCCATTTGGCGGCCAAAAATGATCATTAGACATATGCACATCAAATTATCAGATATTTTATAGAGATTTTAACAATAAGTATGAATTTGGTTTACAGTCCTATGGGTTCCGTACCAGTGTTTACGCGTTAGGCGGCGACGTGGCGCTTTACGCTCTTTGATAATTCGTCTTTATGCAGTTAAAGCAGTACGATTGCTTTGAAAAAAAGTTTAGATCTTTCAAAATATGTCACAATAAGGAAAATATTTTTTTTTCAAAAAAAAAAAAATAAAAAAAAAATTTTTTTCGAAAAAAAAATTTTTTTTCAAAAAAAAAGTAATTTTTGTCCAATTTATAGTTTTTCAAAAATCTTATTTTTTCGAAGTAAAATTTTTTCAAAATTGTTGATCGTTTTTTAAAAAAAAAATAATTTTTGGTACGGGAAGTTCCAGCAATTTGCCTTAAGGCACGATGCCTTAATTGCCTTAAGACAGAATTCCACTTACAGCTAGTTTTCACTAGTATTAAATTCTGGTATGGAAAGTACCATGCACCACTAGTTAGAATCAATGAATGCAATAAAATGTTAATACAGTTGTTAAACCCCAATATATAGATCCGCTTATTAGTACTTTCAGTAAAAATCCCACCATTAAAAAACGGTAATAATTCGCTGAATAATGTTCGCATCGGCGTAATGATTCTGGCGCATACGCTATTACATAGCGCACCGCACATAATAGCTTAATTGATCGCTGCACAGCGGAATAATTACATTATTCAACATATTCCATTTCGCTTTTTCAACACGCCATCACGACGCTATGCGGCTGAAGCTTTCAGATGTAATTTCAAGATTAGCCCTGAACGATTTTGCTGAATTGCTAAGCGGCTAATGTGGAAATGAAATCGTTATGCAAATTATTTTGACGGAAATTATTTTTTTCATAACAAGAAAAAAATAGTAAGTTATATTTGAAATCAAATATCGTCAAAAAATCGAATACTATCCAAACACCTTAATAAAAGTTCGCATCAGAAGACTGAGTGGCCGCAAGATCTAATAAATTCACAAACATTATATTTATATGAGGAAATACCTTGTTGGAAAAATTTCTAAAAGCCATGTACCCAACAGTGAATAACATAATTAAATTAAAGGGCCAGATTGCTTATGAATAAAATTAAAGTCCAATTTTTTATAGTACTCAAAAACTTTGTAACTAGTAAGGAATAAATTGAAATGACAAACATATGCAAAAATTTTCGTTTTAGATTTTTTTTTACGGGAAGTAAAAAATGTCATGTAGTGTAGAAATTATGACCTATTAATTTCAATCAATCGTCTAGAGTTTTGGTTATTATGGTTAATTTTAATTTGGTTCATTTTAACTTTGTAACTATAACTGCGAATAATATTTAAAGAACCACAGTAAAAATAACATAATTGCTCCATGTTTTTAGAAATTAAAACTTTTGAACAGTTACTTTATAATTTTTAAGATCGGTCAATTTGAGAAACTTCATTTAAAAATGTACGAAAGTGTGTTGGTAAATTTCATCAAAAGTTAGCGCATTTAATGAAGATTGTAAAATGGAAAATAATCATATTATTAAAAAATTAGCAATTAAAATTGAATAAAAAGGAGTGCGCGTAAGGATCACACGCGATTGAAGATAATCGACCCGTATAGAAATGGTATCATCGAGAGCGAATGACGAATCATTGGCACTCGGCTCTGCCGTAACGCACTTCTGTTGCATTTGTACGAATTTACACCCTAGTTGTACCTAAAGAAGTTTTACTTCAATAATAATAACGCAAAATCCTCTCCCTTAAGCTTTTGTTTAATTCAATGAAACTTGATAAGGGGTCGCGCTGGTGAGTTTTTTTGTGACTATTCGTTCAACTGTTCCTTTAGAATGAGCAGAAAATTGCAAATTTCCACGTCTTCGTAAAAAATCTTTCTCTCAGTCTTTCTATATTAAGGTATTGCTTGTTATGATATTCCACGCTTTGCCTAATTTAATTTTAATAATTACGATTTTCCTGAAACTTTCTTTAAGACTACATTTTTTTGTTTTATTAAATTATTTTGGAAAGTATAAATTGTTGAGAAATAGGTATTTGTTAAAAATTTAAATATTGCAGATGATATTTTAAACTTGGCTGATGGTTGATTATATTTTCTCATCTATGATTGAAGAATGGATGATGAGAAACTAAAGCACAAATATTATTTGCAATAACCCTGTGAATTGACTTTTAGTATTTTTATTTTAGTTTCAGTATTCTATTATTAGATACTTTTTATAAGCTTGAAAGTAGCATGAACTATTATTTTTACTAACATGGATTTTCTTATAAAGAATAATAATAACAAAATAAATTGTCTTTTGACTCTGTATTACTTTAAATGAAAGATAGTTTTTTTAATCTTTTATGATCAGTATCTACAAGTTTTTGCATTTTTGATTTCATTTGTGTCGCTAATATGAAGTCACAGTAGATGATATTCATTGCAAAACGAGATCATTTGGTTAATAAAAAATTGGGGGTATTTGTATATGAAAAAGGAAAATTTACAATGTAATAAGTTTAGAGACAATATTTTTCTACATTTCCATACTTAATATATTTTTGCTATTTAAATGGTTAAAAAATATTTGATAAGCTTTTTGGCGGCATTAGTTTAGCATTTGTCCATAGAAGTAATATACAAATACAAATACAGTAAAACGAATTTGATTCTGAATTAAAATCTTTGACACAGACAACTTTCTTGCGTATTTTCTAATATGCAGAAGTATAAGGGTTGAAGTAACATTACAATGTTAATGCATTATTATATACTTGACATACTTAGCTCGCACATAAATTTACCATCCATTTAACTTCTTCCATGGAAGATGAATAAAAAATATCATATCTTACTCGTGGTCCGGTTTCGCTTGAAACTCTCTCTCGTTATAAAATAAGATTAAACCAAAGCCGGGACATAAAGTTCTTAAATGTATAACATTATTATGCATACGTGTTATTTCGAACATATTATTTATGCTAATGGTTTTATATTTATACAGAGCATAATATCGCTGTTACTTGTCCATAGTGCATGCGAAGCTATCGCCTTCGTGCAGTTTATTTATGGAAGCACACACTTGACATTTTGAAACTATGAAAATATAAAATGCGGTTTGTAGCGTCATAGGAAATTTTAATAGAAAATTCCATGCAAAATATAGTTGCATATGGCTTCACCTAAGTAAGTGTTGAAATAACTTTTGTCCTGTGTTCGAACCCCAACAACCTGCCAATTGTGCAGCAGCAATATCTATTTTCACTTGAAAATATAGATGAAAATATATTTCCAATTGAAAATAGCTGATTTCGGGCACTGCGGTGTGAAATGGCAATGCAAAATTCACACACTATTCTTCCCTGAAGCGGGATGGAGTCTAACTCAGCTCACGGACCTGCCCTAGGGCAATATTACCTATTTTGGTATGGGGTGTATGTTATTACAAATTTAAATGAAAAATGTTAACGCTAAACTTTTTGGAAAAAGTATTATGATACCGAAAATATAGTGTATTATAACATTTATTTGCAATAATTTGCTAAATGTATTTTTTGTTCGAATATTCTAATTTTAGGAGGTTTATTAGAAATTTTTGCAAAATGTGGTTTGCAATACAATATTTTTTTTTATTATTATTTAAAAGACAATCAGAAGACAAATTAGCTTATGTGATAAATTATATTTGGCGTTTAGAGGTCTCCTCCATTGAAGAGATCCTCTTCTAGAATTATTCCATAGCTGTCCGTATATAATTTAATATTGCAGGTCCTTTGCCATTTCTTCTTGAGTCTTCTTGTTTGAACCATTTTGTTGATAATTTGTATTTCAGCGTTCGAACGATCATCGATTTTGTTGTGATAAGAACAGCTCCGGGTCTTTATAATTTTATTTACAGTTTTAATTTCCAGGTCCCTGTGGATGGTCTCATTAGTTACGTACCAAGGCGCATCTACCATTGCCCTTAATATTTTGTTCTGGGTACGCTGTATAATTTTTATGTTTGATGCACTTGCACATCCCCATAATTCTATTCCGTAGCTCCATATTGGTACTAGTACGGTTTTGTATATTAAAGTCTTGTTTGCGTATGACATTTTCGATTTTCTGCCAATTAGCCAGTACAGTTGTTTGAATTTTTTAATTGTTTGTTTGCTTTTTTGTTTGGTATAGGGACCCTAAACAAAATTTTAATAAATAATACTGAATAACCTATTCATCTGTTATTGACGAGTATACTACACGTTTTTATATTCAAGTTTTTATATTCGTCATGAGTATGAAATAGTGACCATTGGCCACTTTAATTGCGATTTTCGAGAACAAAATATATTACCAAACAAGATGTTTGGAATATTTCGAGGCTATGATGGTATAATAATTAGCTGTAAGTGGCATTTTACCTCTTGTCACATGAGTTACGCGATATTAGTAAATGATCGACTTCAATGAAATTTGAGATGCATATGTTAAATTTTGACGTGTTTATTTCCATATTAAAATTTTGAGCGCCACAGGTTAATAAATTTTGTACAATATGGTCAACAATCTCCCAAAAAAGAATACTTATACAAAATATACTTAAAAGTGAATTAATAATTTTTTATAAATTAAAATTTTTGGATTACTATACTCTATTGTAAATATTTTTTATTTTGTGTTACTCTGTAAAAAGAGCTTGAACTTAGCAACAGCCTAATATTAAGCAGTAGGTAAATCATTTTTTTTAAATATAGAAGGAAAAACGTTTTCAAGCGAAATTGATTCCTCCTTACAATTGCTGCATAGATTATCAGCATTGGGAATCTTTGAATAACAAAAATATATCAAATATATCAAATATTTAGATAACCTAACTAATTGGTTTTCCTACATAAAAACCACATAGTCGAAAAGTTCCATCCCAACATATCAAAGATTTCATAAAGTCGCTAAGTTTTATAAAGCAATTTTTATGGTGTAATATAACATTTAATTATCAATATCTGTACTTATAATAACTATTATTTGTTCAAAGATTAATACAAAAATATAATTTTTTCAAAGAAAAACAGTTAAAAACTTATTCTCTTCTATCAATAACATACATATTGTTGAAATAATAAACAAACATTATTCTTTCCTTCTGAAATGTTTTTGATTTTTATTAATGTTAAAGTATTACAAAGAAAAAACATAATTCATGATGTTTCTAGAAGAAAAACTACTTTACTGTTTCGGCCAATTGGGATTTCGTTTCTATTTTTGTAGAACACATGTCAAACTATAAATGTACAAAAGTTTAATCAACTTATACTTGATATTTTGAGAGAGTTTAATAAATTCTGAAATCCTAGTTACTATTTTAAGGTGCATTTGAATAAAACCTTTAGCAAATAAATTTCACATTTTAGCATATTCTTTGAATATAACGTTGTTGGTATTCTATGTATTCTGGCACAATAAAGACAAAGGCAAATTGGTAATTAATTTTTTACATGCGCTGAATATAAAATGAACATGGTTGAAATAAAAATAGTTTTAATATATTTATATACATGTATGGGCAAAAGAGTAGAACTTTAATTTTGCTACAGATAAAGTATACATGCGTTAAGAATATATTAAAATTAATACAAATTATTTCAAATAAAAGCTTTTATATCATGTCATAGGAAACATCAAATAGTGCCTCTGAAATATATCCGATTATTGTGCATTTTTAATTTTTCACTGTCACAAACAGAATTTTAAATTAAATGGTTCTGCGTCTGTCATAACAATTCGAATATTATGGTAACCTGATTTTTAAAGCTTGAATTAAATATTTTTTAATTTATACAAACATTAACAAAAGAATCATATATGGTAAAAAATATAGAATAGGCAACACAAAAATAATCATGAATCATTCTAGTGAAATCTGTAGAAAGTTACAAAAATAAATTATTTAATCGAATTTTTTCAATAATAACTTAAACCTTATGTATAATATTTGTTTGTAATTAAACAGACTTTTAACATAATGAATACAAAGCAAAAATCTATCAAGATGCTTTTGATTTATGATATTGTGACGAATTATGCAACTAATGCCAAATATTGCATCTTAGCGTTGCATCCCCATTACGAAAGGGTTGCACCAACTCCTTAACCCGACTTCTATAAACACCCTGTAATTATTGCACTGAGGGTTGTGCAACCCCTTTGACGACTATACCAATTGTCATTACAATATTCAAATTTGTAGTTACACGTGAAATGTAATGTAAATCATGTAATGTAAATTATAATTTTTGTAATTGATTGTCAATTTATTAATTTTCTACTAAAATTCATCTATCATAATACCAACCACACAACTTCTTGTTAGAAAGCTAATTTCGTAATTCGATTCAGTTCTCAAGATTTCACAAAAAAGCAAAATAATACAAATAATTTTGGAAATTTGAAACATCGTTATTAAAAGTAGAATTGAAATGGATATTTTGTGCATCTCGTTTACAAAGAATAAATAATTTGGCAGATATTAATATTTTAATAATATTTTAATTATTATATTTTGTTACACGACTTTTGTTTTATTTCAAATAGATGATATATAAAAACTCCAGAATATAAAAAGATAAATAAAAATTGAATAATCGCTGTAGCATTTATCAGTGTAATTTTAAATTTAAATATTGTTGAAAGAAATTAGTATTTATAGTCAAGGCACATGAACAATTTTCTGTAAGTTTCACATGCTATTGCACAATATGTCTTTCCATAATACAGTAATATATTCTATTTGTCATTGATTTTGCTCGTTATCTTCGGTAGAACAGTGAGTAATAGTTTCTGTAATAAACAGCTAAATATTTTTATGACTTAATTGATTACATCGTTTTTATAGATAGAATTTTATTATTATAATTTTTACAATAGCCATGAATTATTTTTTGATGTTGCAACGTCGGGTAAAGGCTATTTTCACTTTAAAACTTTGCTAACTATATTTCCTAGCCAAAAACCGACGTCACTACTACTTGGTATCAGGCTGCTCGAGACGGATATCGAGCCTCTGATTCAAATCCTACAGCTATGACCAATAACTCAAGGGCAAACCCAAATGGTATTTAGGGGCAAATTTTCCAATCAAATAGACCGCTGATTTTCTGATACTAAAACTGTCAAAATACTATATATTTTCTTTGTATTAAAATACTATATATTTGCGTTTTAGATTTAAAACCTAACCTATAATTTGCTCAAACGTCAAAAAGATAATGTTGTCATAATTTTGATGTGTTTGTATAAATAACATTGTTTGACAATATTATGTTGCATTACTATATAATTAACTGTATATGGCCAATTGATGTATAATAAATAAATAAATAAATGAATAAATCTTTATTATGTGTGTTTAGGGTACACATTTTCGTTCATTTGGTGGCATCTACTAAATTTGATTAAAAGATCTAATAATATTCTACCATTTTACGGATAACTTTTAAGTATAACTTTTATCTTTACATACCACTCAAATGTAAATGCATAAATATGCTAGAATTACTTCCATTGATATTTTGGTGACATCGCGATTTTGCGTCTAAAACAGAAAAGGGTTGCTCTCGCCGTGGCCGTGTGCGTCACAGGCGAGGCTTGGCGTTTGATCCTGTACCTGTATGCCCCCATGCCCCTCTCACTAGTATTTTGAAATGAAAAGATTTATACTCGCTTAAATAATACGTGTTAAATAGAGTGCACGGTGCTTGGTGCCGTCCGGCGTTACGGGACTTTCCCCTAAAACAAACGTGACTTAGACTTTATGTGCAAAAGGCCTGATCGCACAGCAATTACATAGCATTTTGACCGTTTTGAGTTCCAAAAAATCGTTGCGATAACAACGGTATGTTACGTCTATTTTACCGGAGAATCGGTCCATAGTATGTAAAAGTACATTTGTAGTATATACCAGTATGCCCATTTATAAGACCTCAAATATTTTAAAACAATTATGTATTCATATTGAGGCACCATTAACTATTATTATTTTTAGTACTTTTCCATAATTTGGTATGTCTCAGAAAAAGTAAAATATTTTATTTCGTTCCATAATCAAAAAGTTCTTTCCTGAAGCGCAAACACAAAATTTTAAGTACGTACTTGAAGTCTTGCATACACTTACTGTGTGCCGAGAGAATGCATCTTGCAGTCATTCAATTTTCTAGTACAAGTGGTAGACGGAGCGCAACTCTTCAAAACTCTAGTCATCAAAAACTAGTGGAAATCTCTATGTAGTCAATGAGCGGTCGCAAAAAGTTAGAAAACGTAAAATACTTACTATAAAAGATTATTTAAAAATAAAATTTTGTCTAGCCAGTTGCTAGACTGTAGACTAGAGCCAGGAAGAATATTATTGAGATTCAATAGCGTCGGAAGCAAATTTTTGATGGGTGGGCTCGTTTTTTTTTATAGACAGACATTGGTTTCGTGGTGGGCTCAAGCGGTTGCGACACCACTGATGAGATTGTAGAGTTGTGTATAAGTAGAGCGACTGTACCTGAATCAAAGAGGTCCTGAGTTCAAACTCGCTTCGAGGAACCTAATGTAAAGCAGTAGTAGCGTCCGTTTTTACTTGAAAATATAGATAGCAATATGTTTCTAAGTAAAAATATCCCTCAACTGGCATAGCTGCATCAATACAAAATTTGCGCTATTACAAAAATAGTACCTAATAATAAAATTTATTGCACAAATATGAGTACTGTTTGGGTTGCCTTCTATAAAACCTATGTACTAATAAGTCAAATTGGTCTACATCACAGGACTTTGAAGTTCTGATTGCTTTATAAACCCAAAAACACAAAATTTGCACCATATTTCATTAAACTAGAAAATTATTAAATTAATGCCTGCTACCATTACCAGACAATTTTGTTCCGTTTATTTACCTAGTGCTCGTGTACGTCGAAACTAATTTTTAGAATATATTATTTTAGAAATATGGTCTTGCCCGTAGGTAAGCGGTTAGGAGCTACGGGACTTGTGTCAGAGGTCCCGGGTTCGATACCCACTTTGAGCAGCCTGTTGTCAGGCAGCAGTGACAACAATTTTCACTTGGAAATATAGATAGCAATATGTTTACAAGTGAAAATAGCCCTTGCCCGGCATTGCTGCACCAATGAAAAAGTCAGCCCTATTAGATTAATTCTAATAACAAAATCATCAAATATGGATGGATTAACAATTGGGTTACCATCTAAAAAATACGAAGTAAGGAAAAGTTTCAGCCCAACAACTCATAGGACGTAAGGTTCTGATCATACACTTTTTGTATGAAATATATTGTTATTTATTTATCAAAAAAGTTTCAATTCGAAGTAGTATGACATACATTTACAATATTTAGCAGTAAATTGTTGCATCTATCAATCCCCTAATATTATTTTGAATCATTTAACTATTATTGAATTGAATGTTAGTAATAATCAATTGCCAATTCAATCGGAACCGCGACATCACATTAGTTCACCAATAATATCTGTTATTGCTAATATATGAATCGATAATATGTAGCTACTAATTTCACGATACCTATTAATGCAATTTTGGAGCGCCTATAACAATACTTCGACCTGCAACATAGATTATAAAATATTATATCTAATTTTTATAATGTTATGTAATTAAAAATTAAAACAAAGTATCGCTTTCCCACACATAATTAATGCATTACGTGATTAATGCTAATACCATAATCAAGTTGTGCCATTCTGTCAATATTATTAATTTAATATTGAATATTTGTTTAATATAATTTATACACATTTATAAAATTGGATAGATCGCTAATTTTATTTTATTTTTATTAGGTCTGATAGTTGTTTATCAAACATAAAGAATGGCTGTCGGTAACTTGTCTCAAAAACTCTATGGCAGAAACAGGTACATATTTTAGTATTTCGAAAAAGTTATATTCTTTATCATAAAAAGCATTTAACTACATATTACTTCAAGTGATTCAAGTATTATTGTATTTACTAAATATGGGGGCAACCTTGGCTTGGAGTTATTTCTTATTAATAACTCAGGTCCACGAAATAAAAAAAAAATGACTCCCAATTTTAACTGTAGAATCGCGTTCAACGCAAAAAAGCAAATTGGAAAACATATGTCGCACAATCAATGCAGACAACTTTTATTATTTTGTGGATCTGTGTAATGAACCAATTTTTACTGGGCCTGTATTTCAACTTGATCATCTATTTTAATTTCATTAGTACTTTTGTATTTTTTGTATTTATTGTATTTTTATAACTTATAAATATATCACAAAAGTACTAATGAAAATAAAATTATACTTATAAATTATATGTATAAGTTATATGATAGAACTAATTGTTCTATGTAGTAGAGTTAGTATAACTAGTTAGGTATAGAACTAATAGAGTTATATGCAATATTAGAGAAAAGACTTACATGATTTCGCATGTCGTCGTCCTGCTTTGTTAATGTTAATCAATGTTTTCATTCAATATATCGCATTAGATATTAGCGCTCATAATTTGCAGTATATTCAATCATTATTAAAATCTGTTTTCTACCAAATTGGTATCATTTCGCATATGTCTATGTTGCACTCTGCAATTTGATAGAGTCGTGTGCATTTTGCACAAGCAAATCCACAGCGTGTTCTTGACTCAGAACTCGAAGTACAAACAACGATGAACAGTACAAATTACTCTCATTAGTTTAGTCTGAAGCACTTACGTTTGGTACAATAGCTATGAATTTATTCCTTCTTTTGTGTTTCTCATGTACGAGAAGAACTATGTATTATTTACATACATCCACTCAGACAAACGGTAAGCCTAGACGAGGACGTGATTATAACGAGGAATGGGAGATTCGTTTTCGAAAATTATAATTGACATGAATTAGCGTCTTTCTGAGCTTTTTATTCTCCATTAGAACGACACTTGATGCATTGTTCTATACAAATTTATATTTAAAATTACTTGAAATTGGACTGGCTTTTAAATTGGAATCTAATCTACCATTCGTTGAGAATCTAAAACTTAAATGGTACAAATAGAATGAAAAATGTAGTTCATTCATTAGTAATTATTTAACATTTAACTTTATCAAATGGAAAGAAATAACACAATTTTGAATAACTCTGAACTTAGATTAAATTAATATTTAAGATTTATGTTAGTGCATGATAGTTTGATAGTTTGATATATCCATACTTGTTCATCCATGGTTATATCATACTAGTACTAGTTAAAGTACCGACAAAAATTACACGGTGTTTGTTTTCTAATATTTTTTCATTGTGATTTCCTAAGCAGTCCTAATTGTTTTTAGTCTTCACAAATCTATTAGACTCCAGTAACAGAGTCTATTGATTTAATGGGTACTATAGTAACATATTTATTAAGAAAAAATGTAACTAATTGCAAAACTCATTATTTGACCATATAGTACTGACGAAAGAATATATAGGTTAAGGACATACTGAGATACTATTTTTTTAGGAAAACTTCTCACATATAACTTGTTTGGTCTTTTTTTGAGGCATCAAAACATGAAATGTGAGTCAGAGTAGAAAAAATCATACATTGTAAAAAATCTTCACTGGGCTCAGATCTTTTGAATAAATGCCAGTCTCTTCTTTTTAAAGGTCAATTTTTGGTCTGTTTCTAGAAGTAGTTAGATTAAAAGTTGAACTTAAATAACAAAACTTAAGAACAATTTTGTATTAGTAATGCAGAAATGCCCGCGGAAGGAGGTTATTTTGTACGAAAGCGCACAAAAATGAAATAACAATAATTGCAATAAACTTGATTTAATTCACTGGGTAAGTACTGGTATCAATTCTTCGATTTTAATAAAAATATCTTTCCAAATAAACTCTTTGAACACATTACTTCGACAATACTGTGACAATGACGCTCAACATCCGACAAGATTGTGGGATTTCTTAACTGATAAAACTAGGCAATTTTTAAATAGGATCACTTCTCCATTTTGTCTATGTATCCTATCAACATAATTAGATTACAATTAGTTATCTAATAATATTTGTTTCATTTTAAAGTGATATAATAAAACCAAATAGTAATAAAAGTAGAAACGTGTAAAGACGAACCAATTACTATTTGTAACTACGAAAACATTCTTGGAATTTTAAATTATATTGCTAACTATTCTTGCTATTACATACATTATATATTTGATATGTGTATCAAATAAAAATAACTTGTAGGTAATGCAGAAATGCCCGCGGAAGGAGGTTTACACTTGAGAGAATATATTTAAGATCCATAACTTCAAGTGGAATTTTTATATACTGCTTAATATCGGGTTTAGCCAAATTTGGCATCAAACCTGGTTTATGCCAGGCTATATTATTACTAGATACGCTATGATTGGCTTCTTGAGAAAATAATCCATGATAATTTGCAAATGCATCACGAACATTATTTGCAATTTATTGCACATTTCTGAGAACACCATGATAGTGTTAAGAAAGAAGTACCTTGGATCAGTGAATAAACAGATAAATGAAATATTAGCAAACATTTTTTTTAAAAAATAATACAGAATATTTGCATATATTAAACATTAGAAGCGCTTGCATTGCATATTACTACGATCAAGCATCGACCATACTTTTGCGTAGTCGAATTGCTAAAAAGATGAAATAAATAATCAATTCTAAAAGACCAAAATTATTTTACATTAAAACAGTGTCCAAAAATTATACACACTATCGATCCAATCTAAAATATCAACGTTTTCCAACACCAAGTGCACAAGACATAGAATTGATATAATCTACCCCATCGTGTCATTTAGTGACGGAGAGCAAAATTTACTCAATCTGTCTGGCCAGATTCGGTCTAATGTAGTTAGTGGCGAACACTCAACATTGTCCGCACAATTAGGCCGCCTGCTGTCTGTCACTAATCGTCTACATTCTATTATAGGTACCTCATGGAAAGCTCGCATTGTTCGCTGTTACACAAATTTATTGTGATTCACTGTAATCGATTGTACACAATCTTGTATGTATATATATATATATATATATATATATATTATACATTTAGCAGGTCTCAAAATCTGCTATCATCTATTTTTTATACCCCTAAGTTATAGGGGTATAAAAAAAGGGTTGCCACCTCTGAGATTGTTCTTGGACGAATGTTTGTCCGAGACTGAGTTTTTGGACAAATTTTATAACACAGAACATAATTCTAGATTTCCTTCCTTCTACCACAAACTCATATTCTAAAGTCATTTCAGTAATTTAATCATTTTTTGGCAAAAAATGTTGTTTTTGTTCAAAATTGTTCCTGTCACTTATAATATTAGTCCAAAATTAAGGTATATGTATTTAAATTTTTCAATTAGCAGGTTAAAATCGAAAATACTTTAATTTTTCACATTTTTACCACAACCCCCAGCAGTCAACTCAGTGTCTGATTTTTTCATCTAGCTCAATCGATCTGTGTTTACAAATCAACTTTTCATGGAAGTTTTCTGCACATACACACATATACTTTTCCTTAGTTTGGACTCAAACTGTTCAGAATGTCTTCAAACGTCGCGGAAAACATAAAATTAAAAAAAAAATCACAACCTATATGAATATCATTTAATTATATTATACATCAAAAGTTTGAAATATATTCTGTAAAAATTGCTGATTTTGATTTTGGTATTTTAATATACCTGTTAATTTAATTACATTTGTTTCTCTGATTGTATAAATAATGTGCAACTAGATTGTAGAAATAATGTGCAAATAGTATCATCATTTTCTTAGATCTAATTTGTGAATTAAATTTAATTAGATAACTAGTTACATTAAATAAATATTAATTAATGTTTGATTAATTTGTTAACCCTCCGTCGGTCGGCGTGGTCTGGCCAGACTTTTTTCGACTTCAATTAAAAAAATATATATATATATCTAGTAATCCTATCGACTTGAAATTTCTTGACTTTTTCTAAAATTTCATTAGCTGTCGATCAATGAAAAAATCAGGACGAAAAAATGTACAGAAGGATAATTATAAGGATATTCACTTTTTTATACTTCGAACGGTCGGAAAGGTCTGTCTAGTAGACCACCTATACATTTTGTATGAAATATACGCTTTTTGATATATGTAAACCAGTAATTTGTCTTTTTTCATGGTATTTTCTATTCAAACTGCGTTGTATATATTCGTTGCTATGTGTTGTAACATGAATGTTAGTATTTTCATGACGAGAGTTCCTTGAAAACCTACCAAACTTATTGGTAATCGCAAACACCGAAAATCGGATGAGTAATGCACACATTATCAACAATTTTTCTACCCGTACTGCGTTCGAAATTTTTTTTTGGCAAACCTGTAGTGAAATTATATTTTCACTTTGTTTTACAGCTCATTTCAAAGGCGACGCACCTCATTTCGTTTTCATTTGAATTTTACATTCATATCAAAGGCGCCGAAAAAGAATAAATATTGTTTTCCATTGATATAAAACAGAAAAATTAACAAAAAAGTAACGATTTCCTTATATTTCTTGATTTTTTTTATATAATAAAATATGTAATATTTTTATTATAGGCAAGCTCAACACATGTAAAAGACGGTAAAAAAAGAAAAAATCAAAACTATAAATATTTACTACTAATAATCGTTAATATATAAGACACCAAAAACTCATTTACCCCATATAAATGCATGTAAAATGAATGGTGGTCCAGCCAGACCTTTCCGACCGTTTGAAGGTGAAAAAATATCCGACAGACGGAGGGTTAAATATTCGATTTAAGTGCTATAATCTGAATACCATTAGAATAATGTATTTTTTATTTAATTTTCATAGTCATTGGAAAGCAAAATTTATGAACACCCTTTAGGATAAGTCATAATAATCGTAAATAATCTAAAATAAAAATTGTTGCATATCTTTACGTTTCAAAGGTATCTGAACAGAAAAAAAGATGCGTGTGTGTATGTGCAGATACAATTTTTTTCAACGATTTCGAAACCAATTAACGAATTTGAAATATTGATGGGAAGACATGCTGATTAGTTTTTGGCAAACGCAAGTCCAACCGTCTCAATGATACAGGACCAAAAGTACCCAAAATGACAACTTAGTTTTTGTGTTAATAAACATTTTACTTGTATGGATGAAATGAGAAATTTATTGATTAAAATTCATAAAAGTAGGTAAAATTTTTTTTTTTTTTTTTTTTTTTTTTTTTTATTATTTTATTTATTGTTTTGTCAATCAAGACTTAAAAAGTCTTATAATACAAAATTGCTTATTTAGGTAATAAAGAGAACAATAATATAAAGTAAACAGTATACATAATAAGAAATAATAATTAAGAAACTAAAGGAAAATTATAAAGTGAAGTAAGAAATAAAAATATAAATTAAACAAAAATGGCGTGGTGAAAGGTGTTGCCGACTTAAATTCGCCGGAACACGCATTTGTTCATTGCAGCGGTAGATCGACGGGCCATTTCCTTTTCAGGCGTCTAGTGGGTCTGGGCAACATTTTGATGGTTGGATTTGCGTGGACTTGTAGTTTGTTGTTGTAGGCTAAGCTTCTTGATATTATTTGTTCATGAACTGTTATGATATTTAAATCCTTATGTAGGCAGAAGTTGGTGATATACCACGGTGCATTTGTCAGTAAACGTAAGATTTTGTTTTGACACCTCTGGATGATGTTGATGTTGGATTTACTGGCACATCCCCAAAGTTCTATGCCAAAAGTCCAGATGGGGATGATAGCCGTTTTGTAGATGAGGATTTTATTCTCAAGTGATAAATTACTTCTTCTGCCTACCAGCCAATACAGATCTTTTATTCTTAGTTGAATTTGTTTTTTCTTGTTGAGTATATGCTCCCTCCAGTTTAATTTAGTGTCGAGGTGCATACCTAAATATTTTACACTGCTGCAATTCGGAATTATTGAATTATTGAGGAGGACAGGAGGACTATTGTGCTTTCTCAAAGAAAAAATAATGTGTTGAGATTTGTCGGTGTTGATCGAGATCTTCCATTTGTGGAGCCAGGATTCTAGTGAAGTAAGGTAATTTTGGATTTTATCAGTGGCAATTGCAATGTCCATGTTGTTCGAGATTATTGCTACGTCATCGGCGTATGTGCAAATCATCAAATCTTCATCAGTAGGTAAATCTCTTGTGTAAAGAATGTAAAGTAGTGGACTCAGGACGCTGCCCTGTGGAACACCACATTCTATGTGGCGTGTGCTTGAATAGTCACCTTTAACTCTTACGCGAAATTTTCTATTACACAAAAAGGAGTATAGAATGTTGAAGTAATTGGGAAAAGTAGTTTGTATTTTAGAAAGGAGTCCTGTGTGTGATACTTTGTCGAAAGCTTGACTTACGTCAAGAAATACTGCTACTGCATGTTTTTTATGATTCAAAGCATCCAGAATATAGGTGACTGTTCTATTACATTGTTGGGTTGTTGAGTGGTCCTTTCTGAATCCAAATTGGTGGTTTGGGATCCATTTTTCACCTGGATGATCTTCGCCTAGTCTGAGTAAAATTAGTCTTTCGAGAATCTTGGATAAAACTGGTAAAAGACTAATTGGTCGGTACGAACTGGCATGATGCGGATCTTTATTTTTCTTAGGAATCATTATTATTTCTCCAGTTTTCCAAGCTGTAGGCCAATAGTTGAATTCAAGAATTGCATTGTAAATATTGGTTAAAAATATTATAGAGTTTTTTGGCAATTCTTTTAGCATTTTTGGAGTGATATTGTCGATGCCAGGGGAAGACTTGTTTTTTAATTTTTTGATTGTGCAAGCAACATCATTTGGAGAAAAATGTTTTATTCGTTTTATTGAGTCGATATTTGATTGCCACGAATTATTGCAGACTGGACCTAGGGACAGATTTGTGTCGGTAAAAATATTTTGCAAGTGATCTGCAAAAGCTTCAGCTTTCTCCGTATTTCTTTTTGTCCATGTATATCCATTCAGAGATCGAATCTTCAGTGGAGGGTTCGTTAGTGTTGGTTTCCCTTTGATTTTGATAGGCCTCCAAATAGAGTTGTCAAACCTGTTGAGTTGCAATAGATATGTCTTGAAAGCGTCGTTTTTCCAAACCTTCACTTTATTCTGTAATGTCCTAGTGAGTTGGTTTAACTTAGTTTTATCTTGAGGCTTGTGTGATAGTTGCCATATCCTTCTTGCTATTCTCTTCTGCGAAATTAGTTTTTTAATTTCGGAAGGAATAATAGGTGTGGAATTTTTCGTGCGACAGGTTGGAGTAACTAACTTTGAGGATTCTTTTAAAACTGTTGTGAATTTATTTATCTTGTAGTCAATGTCGGCTGAACTTTTCGGTCTGGAATGTGGAAAAATTTTTGAATCCAGTAAAGCCCTGAATTGATCCCAATTTGTAAATTTGTTGTGGAGGATAGCTGAAGGTTGTTCATTTACAGGAATTGAGCTGAATGTTAACACAATTGCAGAATGATCTGACGAAAGATCATAGCTGTTCTCTATGTCAAAATTATTTAAGGAGATACCTTTAATTATGAAAAAATCCAGAAGATCTGGTACTTTGTCTGGATCAGAGGGCCAATAGGTAGGACTGCCTGTTGAAATATGGAGGAGATTGTTATTTGATATTGCCATGTGAAGTTCTTTTCCTTTCGAAGTTGTCAGCCTGGAGCCCCAAGCTGTGTGTTTACAATTATAGTCACCTCCTAATATAAATTTGGATCCTAGTTGTTCAAAAAAGGACGAATAGTCATTAGCTGAAATTTTGAACCTAGGAGGGCAATATATCGCAGAAATGGTTATCTCAAATGATCTTGTTTCTAATAGGATTTGTGTTGCTTGCATGGATTCTTGTTGGACATTCGGAAGTGCAAAATGTTTTAAGCTGCTTTTGATTAATAATGCTGATCCACCACGAGCGCTACCACTTGGATGGTTTGAATTATAAGTGATATAATTTTGAATTTTAAAATATGTTTTTTCAGTAAAGTGGGTTTCCGAAATGAGGAGAATGTCGATATGATTTAGTTTCAGGAAACACTCCACTTCATATTTGTGAGGAATTAAACCATTAGCGTTCCATTGAGCGATTTTAATTAAGTTTGCCATTATTCAATTTATTAATTAGAGTGGTTAACATGTTGATAACGAGGCTATTTTGTTGCATAAGTTGACTGAAAAAAGTCTTGAATTCTGAGAGAAAAGACGATAAAGTGGTAGAATCGGAGTCCGTGATTGGATTCGAGGAAGTACGTTGCTGATTTCTTGTGGCGTTTGCATAGGAAACTGAGGGGTTAATTGGATTAGGAATTGTGTTGAATTTATGCGAATTGATTTTAGTTGTGATTGAAGGAGTGGGATATGGGGCGTTATTTGTTTCTTTATACAGATTTCTATTTCTTGGCTCGATATTTTCTTTGTAGAAGCTACATCCTCTGTAATTAGCAGTATGCGCACCGTCACAGTGATAACAGTGGGCTGGAGTATTAGGGTCTTTAGTACAATCTTTTGTTCTGTGATTTTCACCACATTTTAAGCAAATAAAAGGTCTGTTGCAGTAAGCCTTAGTATGATTATACATTTGGCAACGTGTGCATTGCACAATGTTGCTGGATTTGCGCGGTGGCTCTACCCTGATTATATTATTTGATATTTTATAAACATTGTATATATTTTTATTGTTTTTATTGGGCTCTAGGTCCACAAAAAACATGTTCAACGGCTCTTTAGTTAACCTATGCCTTATATTGAGAATATTTCTCACGACATGACCCTGTTTTAATAATTCTGATTTTATCAGCTCCGTGTCTGTAGAGAAATGAACATTCCTGAGTACTACCCTGTATGCTTTTTCTTGTTTTAGTTGATAAGTGTGATAAACTACGTTAGTTTGTTTTAAATATTTCGAGAGTTCACGAAAATTATCAACAGTTTGGCATATGATTTTAAAGGTGTTATTGGCGAGGCTTCGAAGATAGTACTGACTTGGCGGAACTATTTTGTTAAACGTGTTTAACATGTCCGCGGGATCTTCAACTCCGTAAATAAATATTGGTGGAGGTTTATTAACGGTTGTTACAGCAGGGGTTTTGTCTTCTACATTTATTGATGATAACGCAGAAAATCTATTATTAGTCGATATATTAATTTGTAAAGGAACATAAGAAGTTTTTCGTTTTTTTGGCGTGAATACTTGCCAAGGGTTAGGATTAGAATCAGTAGTTGGTTGTTCCGAAGAATGTGAATCGTCTTCCATATTGTTAAGATTTTCCGATGTTTGCTCCAAGTTTTCCGAGTTCTCTTCTGATGAATGAATAGATCGGTTAACGTCAAATTTATTAAGATCTTTGTTGTTATCAGTAGAATTTGAAGAATTCACATGAGATGAACGTGATGAAATAGCTATACTTTTGTGGTTTTTTATTGAAATCTGTTTTCTGAAATCACTTTGTCTTGAAGAGTAATTTTCACTTAATTGGTGAGTAATTATTGCATTATTTTGTATAGGTTGTGAAATCAAACCTGATCCGCTTGCTAAAGGTATTTCTTCACTTGGATCTGCAGAAATATCCATATCATTCAAAACATTAAACGATTGAACAATAGGTATGACCGGTTCTTTGTCCCCTCCGATGGGGACCATGTTGCGTAACTCCAAACTACACTCACTGATAAGAGTCTTTTATTTGAACACTCACAGGTAAAAAGGTAAACTGCACTGAAATAATGTGTTTATTTAGAATAGAACACGATGTGCACCGTACGGCTGTCGGCGTTGGAATGAAAGTAGGTAAAATGGCTTATGATAACAAATATAATTTTCATTTTTATTCAGAAGCAAAATTTATTTAATCAAAATATACAGTTTTATTCAGAAAAACTAGTAATGCATATTCAGGTACGTGATGTGCACAATATAGATTCACTACTACTGCTATATGTTATACTACATAATTACTACAGAAAAAGTTTTACAAAAAAAATAAATAAATTTGATGCAGCATTTATATTTTTATTCAATGCTAATAAAATACGAAGTCCAATTACAAGTTAAATGATAAGTTTATTTCAAATATCATCACTTTGGTTGCGAGTTCCGAATTCTCGTATATATTGTCAATTTAGAGATTGGCGCAAAGTTGTATACCTTGCAGAATCGGACACATATAGCTCTTTCCACTTTACATGTGTCATTTTTCCAACGGATATATATGCAAAACGTGCGGACTGCAAAAGTTTAGAATCGCAACTTCCAGCTAAACGAAACTATCATTCGCTTCTGGCCAAAGTCAAATTACATTTCAGCGATCATTCGTACCTGTTTCTGGTATTTGAATAATGCATGAATCAGGACCAATAAAGCTTGCATTTCTCTTGTGCAGAGCTAGAGAGCTAAATGTATATACCCTGTATATCAATTAAACCACGTTAAATATATTACAGTTAAATTACCGGATATCCCGAAATAGATAATGCCGACGGCAAAAATGTGACAAGCGTTGAAATTGATTGTCGGCTTAAATTTAATTATGAAATATTAATGATTGTATCGGTAAGAGATTATCCGCGATGAAAACTCAATCAGTGCGAATATTGTAGAATCAACATTTTTTAATGATTTGTGTAATTATATAGTACGCGAGCTTCATACTTTATTGAACGATCATTTCATTTTTTGTAATTATAGATTTGTATTTATCCAATTCTACTTAACTGTAACCAATTTTAAAAGTTTATTCTGCATCATTCTATAATAGTTCATATATGACTATAAGTAGTATTATTGATATTTTTGGCAGTATATTGATTACATTATTGATCAAACAATCAATTGATATACCATTACTGATAATAAAATCAAAAACAATTGTTCTGTAAAAAAAATCAATTATCGTGAAATATAAACTAATTTTATTTCGGAAAAGATTAAACATTTCTTTCTGAAATAATAATGTTGTCATAAGAAAGCTGGATATATGTGATTGCCATAGTGTAGTTGTAGGTTTGAAATATTTTTGTAAACTGTAAACTATGTAATAGTTGCTTTGTTTTAGTCATGTAAATAATAATGATATAGTCCATTTAAACGATTTTTATAGTTTATATATAAAAGAGTGGGTAAAAACTATAAATTTGCTATATGGAAATTCTAGTTACATAAATATATATAATCATTGTTACAAAATGTAATCAATCTCTAAGGATCTCCAATTTTATTTGTAGTGTTAAAGTTTTTATTGAATTGTTATCTATCTATTTACCGTGGAACTAGTAACCAATAATAAAGAAAATAAAATGAAAAAATTCTAAAATATTCATGTAAGTTGTATAGGATTGAGAAATCAAACTATTTATATAGAGAAAAACTTTAAAAATTAATTGAGTAAATTTTAAACAGCATAGCATAAAATCTCAATTCTTCAAAATATTTGAATAAGATAGCTTTCAAATATTTTGTTGTTTGTAATAAAAAGAATTTCGAAAAGTTTATATTTCCGCATTATTTTTGATAAACTCAATTATTTCTTTTAACTATAGCCAATCTATATGTACATAATGCTGAACTATTTAGTGAAATTAATTTTGAAGTATGTATTTTTTTTCTTTTCATTGAATCTTTATTTAGTTGCCTTAGGATTAACAGTTCCTAAAATTTTAATTTTGCGTATCTTAAGGTAATTTAAGTTAAGAATATTCGCTTTAGTCATGTCTACTACTGAAAACTATATAGATTAAAGTCTCAGATCAACTTTTTTTTTAATTAATTACCAAGTCCGTTAACATTATTAATGTCCGAAATAAAATGATCTAATGTACCTATAAAATTATTAAGTCTCTAAAAAGCTAACAATAAAGATTTGTTAATAACGCAACTAATTTTTCAATTCGAGCAAGAACGATAATATAGTTTATGCTCATGTGAATAATGAAGTTGATTTGGGATATTGGCTTGTATTTAACATTCACATTTAAAACCAATCTTATTAACTTCCTGTAGGGTAAGTTATATTAATCGCAAAAAATTAAAACTTTTGTATATCTTTACGTTCCAAAGGTTTCTCAATATTTTGGCATCCCTTAGAAAAACTGTATGATTATGTTTGTGTGTTTCTATTACGTATGTATATGTGGTGCAGTATGTAAATAATAATTAATGTTCGGATAAAATTTTTTATCCACGATTTTGAGAGTACGGATAAATTGTTTTGAACTATTCAAATAATGATCGATTCTTATTGATGAGGTGACATGCTGATTAGTTTTTGTCAAAGACAGGTCTATCCGTTCAGAAGATACTGAGCAAAAAGGGCATAGAACATAAAGACGATGTGGCCGAAATACCAATTGGTGATGTTGTCATGAAAGACAATTCAAGGCAAATGCAACTTATATTTATAGGTCAGTTGAATCTAAATAATGAAGTTATTGCAACCATTGGCAATTCATTTTTGAGAGAACGGTGAGTCCCCTTTGAATGATTCAGATAATATTTTGCTCGTATTGACGGAATGAAGAATTCATTAAAATTCGATGGAGGCAGGATTAACTGTTTCAAAGATCCATTTTTTCAATTTTTAAATGTCATTTGCCAGAAAAAAAATGATTATAAGGCTTGTGCGCATCAAGTGCATAGGTATTTTGAATAGATTTCAATAAAAAGTACAATATTTTTTACATTTCTATGAGTCCCGTACCAAGATTTATAATGTTTAACCGTTAGCTAACGCGTTCCAATTAGTCTTTAAAACAGTCACGCAGCACGATCAAAATTTTCAATTTTTTAAATGACTTCAAATTACGGTACCGGAAATTCCAGCATTTTGGCTTAAGCACCACAGGGGCCATGCACCACTAATTTTGCATTTTCTTTTGAAGCACTATAAGAACTTTTAAATAATACGGGATATTCTGCAATCAAGAAATAAAATTATCAATTAATTCCCAACAATCAAACCTTATCTTAATGCATACTCTCCAAGATATACACAACACCTGCATTTACTTCAACCAACACCCCGCCGGAACTTACACCCCGTAAGAGCACTACTAAGCAGCGCCCCAAGTGCGCGTTGGGGCACGTAATTGTACGATAAGAAAAATAACCAGTTAATACTAGTTACGCCCCCGACCACCCCGATAACGGATCGCGAGGATTAGCGGATTCGCGTGATCGAAACCAATTAATCAAACGGCCGTGATGGATCGATTCAGTTGCAACTAAAATGGATAGTGGCAATAAATCCGAACTGCGCTCGTGTAAATATCATCCCAGTTCTCACACATCCTCTATCGAGAGAGTTCATACGATATTCTTTGGAAAAACAAACAAAGCTCTTATTGCTACGCGAGTAATCCTTTGAATATATTGCGACGGTGTGTTTGCTCGTGAAATATTTTTTAATAAAAAACTAGGGAAATATGAAGAGTTCATGTGTCTCACAGGATTTATAGTATAGAATAAATTTTAAGATTGATAGACATATGGATAAGCTCGATCCTGTTATCTTGTCTACTTACTACTACCCGGTTACAATATCGAGAGCAAAAGAAACAAATTACGTATTTAAAGTAGTAGTGCATATAGTATCATATCTTCATGAATTTCCCATTCTATAACCTAAATTACTGCTTTTATTTTTTTTCTAAAAATTTGGAATTCTTTTAAAAGCAATTGCTCTGCGTACCTGTTTTAGAGACGAAATATAACCGCTGCGTTCCAGTCTAACGGTTAAAAACATTATACATCTTTATACGGCCAACAAAATTTCCACTTATTATTGTAGTCTCTATGAAATATCTAATATTTTGATGTACGTGTTGTAGGAACCACCGATGACACCAAAATACCACCGACGATGCCAAACATGTATGTAGGTTCTTTCGGCTGCCAAACAAAAACTATTACCAAATCAGTGAAACAGATGAAACGTTTAACGTTGTTATTTATTATATGACTTCTCGCATACTTTACATATAACTTGAAGAACTGAACTTAAATATTACTCCATTGATTACAAAATACTACTGACCCATTGATGACAACTTAATGACGACTGAGCTATATTGATGTGAACTTATTGAAAACTTGATGACGACTGACTCATAAATGCATCATTGCTTGGTATTTATGTGCCTACTTGTATTTGATATTGTAATCTTTGTTCAATAACACTGCCTAGTGCAAAACTACGCTTTACTTAAGGCGCAGTTTGTGGTTTCAAGAGGAATTTTATCAACGCTTGCAAGGTTACTGCGAGCATACAACTATTGTAGCTGTGAGTAACCCTAACTGCGTTGTTTGTATTCTGACCGTTATATAGTAGTTTATAATATTTGTTTATAATTATTACAAAAGGGTGAATACCACTACAGTGCATGCTAGAGCGCTACGTGCCATTTTTCTTTAACTTTTTTATAGAATTTATGATATCGCTGAACCTGCCTTTCTAACAATTTAATCAATTTTTCATACCATCAATAGAAGTGAAATCTTTTCTGACTTATTCAAATCGGTCTATTCTGTTGGAAACTGAATTTCTATTTTTGCATTTTTGTCCCATATCTTCTGCCTTTGTCAAAAACTAATCACTTAATCTGCACGTTTCTCCATCAATAGGAATCGTGTGCTTTTCATCGGTTAAAAATCATTCAAATCAGCTCCCGAAATCGTGTACGAAAAATTGTATCTAAACATACATACTTCCACATAAACAAGAAAGCCGCATATACATAAATTTCTTGTAAGGTATCCCAAAATGTTCAAAAACTTCTGAAACGTAAAGATATCCATATAAAAGTTTCTATTTTAGGTTTTTTGCGATTACTTTAACTTACCCTACTGCAAGTTAATTATGTCGTCTTGATTGTTTTCTTAAGATATTTTTTTCATATCAACTTATAAAGTTGAATATATTTCCATATTCTATTTTAAGCTAATTAAAAAGATAAAAGATAGCTTATATGAAATTATGCTTATAAATGAAATGTTTTCTCGGAAGTTAGTACAACACTATTGTTGAATTTATTGCGTTATATTATGGTAAAATGGTATCTAGTGAAAATAGCCCCCACCTTCACCAAGAAAAAAATTGCTTCACCAATAAAAAAAAACTATCAATATTACAGAAACTATATTTCTAGCTATTTTTTATGTGTTTATAGATTAAAATTTCATGTGCCAGCAAAAAAATCAAGTTAATATTTGGAAAGTCATATAAAAGGCGAGATTAACACCTATTATAAAATATATAACATAACTCATTACACTAGTGTACAGAATATTGTTATGTGAGGTTCCATAATATCTGAGAATTTAAAGCAAAAAATCGCAAGAGAATGAATTTTAAAATTCAGTATATCTTACTTTATAAAATTACTGTAATTTTCTCATAAAGAAGTATGAACTCGTATAACGTATTCGTAGTATATTTGAAAAAATATTTTGCTGTGAATGTTTATATTTTGCAACAAATTACTTCGATTTCTATTTTATCATTATCTCAAAATTTATATAAAATTATTTTTGACTTTTCGTATTAATTATAAATCTACTTTTTCAAACAAAAATATTCTGGGAATATATCAGTCACATTTTATCTTTTAAATGTAGAAGTGTGTTCAAACTGTAGTTCATCCCTAAATTTTATAAAATGATTATTAACGAGGTTACTATAGATATAAAATTTATTATCTATATTATTGATTGATATCTTGTAATTTTGGTAGGACTGAGTAAATTTCGTATAAGTGTATCAGCTCCTTTTCAAATTAAATATTTTCATTTGTTTAAACAGCAATCAGAACATAAGTTTCATGAGCTGTTGTATTGATACTTCTTAACTGGCTTTTTAGAAAGCTGACGTTTTTAGAAGAAAAACTTATTTTTGTTCGATATATTTTATTATTAGAATGTTTTTATACTTTCGAGTTTGATGCAGCAATGCCGGTGAAGTGCTTCTATGTTTTTAAGCAAAAACCAATGTCAAGATCTGCTTTTTGCTACGGAAAAGCCCGCGAAGTTTCAATTTTAAATTATAATATATATATGGACAATATTCATGCATATCTAAAATGTTGTTACCGTACATAAAATTGTGTAAACAATTTCTTTTACAAAAGGAAAATATATAAACAAGATATTGACATCAGATTACGGCATCTCATGTATCGGAAAAATATAAAACTAGTAAACATTCCCAACGGGAACTACAAATAATAAAAAGTTGTTGTGTCAGCTAGAGCAAATAAACGTTTAATCTTTGTTGTAAAATCTTCTCAGATGGCTCGAACAATATTACATTTTCAAAGGATTCGAAAATGCTGACTGCACCGGTACACGCATTTCTTAGCTATCTCGGGTGGCATCGCGTCGCGATACAAAGACTCTCTGTGCATCTTTGTGCTGTGCATTTTCAATAACTTTATTTCCGATCATGGGCGTTTCAGGATAAAGGACATTTCACACAGCAAAAATATTAGAGTTCTGTTAAACAAAGCAACATATATTATTCTCGCATTTATATTTTTTAAGCACCTGGTATAATTAATTTTGATTTACATCATTATAAGGTTGCTCAATCCATATCCCCTGAGGGCGCCTTTGAATTAGAAAAAAATCTTTGACGTTTATCGAATCCATATTTAGGAACCGATTCTGTTGCATAACAGACCGATGTTATGGCAAGGCCATGTTATGCTCCAACTTGCATATATTATGCAACTGAATCCTCTTGAATGCTGTCAAAATATCTTGTATTTGCAGTGCATTCAGGCGTTTTGCACATACTCTGCATCGTCAATCGCTGGGTCAAAAAGACCCTGTTATCTAACATCGCTTTTTTTAGACTTGTGCGCTTTCTAGTTTAGGTTTACTATCTGACAATCTGAGAAAAATGGCTGACTGCATAGCAACCACATGGCTTGATAATATTCAGAACGATTTGGTGTGGAAAGTTCTACATAGCATAGCCTTGCCTTAACATTGATCTGTTATGCGGCAGAATTGGACCCTTAGTTGAATATTGAGTAATAATCACCGAAAAAATGGGTAGTTTTGCGTTATTCAAAAATGTGCTTTCTATACAATTGAAATTCCTCATCACTTGGGTCGTACCGCCTAAAGCCTTAGTCGCATTTACCATATAAGATTCAGTATGGGATCTTCTTTGCTTAGCTATTATTACTTCACAAAGTCAATACGAGCAAAATGTTTTTGAATCATTCTAATCGGAGGATTCGTTCTCCCAAAAAGTTATTTTTGCACTTTCTGCTCTGCATCTCCGAAATGGTTGGACATGTGTTTGCAAAAAACTGATCAGCACGTCATGCCGTCAATACGAATAAATGTTAAAAGTCAATGGTTATAAACAACAAAATGGTTTACTCTTATTGTCAAATTTGCGCATTTATGAGGAACTAGAAAACCTGTTTCTTGGCATTTATCCATTTTACATCAGCCCTACTTACAGACGGAATCTTTTCTTGTATTGCTTTATATTTTCCCTTGCTCTTTCGCATTCTTAAAGCATAATAACAAACAAAGAAATCTATCTATATATAAGTGAACAGTTACTATCAAAATAAATTGATTGAGAAAACTTACATTTTACTCTTAAAATGCAATGTGGTCTATAGAACATATTAATCCAGGGCACTGACTGAAAGCAAGAATAAGAAATTGTTCAAATAAACATATTACAACTTTCTCCTCTTAGACCTTTTCTCAAAATAGTACAGTCTATAGATGTTACGACTGTCACTACTGTACCCTGGCAGAATTGTACCTAGTCTCACTTACTTCTCGCTCTCATCTCTGCAGAATTAAACTAATATTTGTCTCATCTATTTTAAGCGTTAAGAATAATTATACTATACATTACGCCCTTTATTTAAAGCTTATGAAGGTTATGATACGATATAATATATCGTATATAATCATATGATATATTATATCGTATCAAAACATAGCAAAATGAAAGAAAATAGTATTTTAATTTTTGGAAAGCCATATAAATATTATCTTCAGTTATATTGAGTATGTATCATAGTATTACCTCTCTGTAGTGTAAGTTACAGTAATCCAAAATAAACGAAAATGAAATTTTCAGCATATCTTTACATTCCAAAGATTTCTGAATTTTGGCATACCTTGATTCGAAAAAATTAATGTGCATGTTCGTATGTATGCATGGGTACTATTTTTCGTTCACAATTTTGGGTATTCTGGTAGACAAGTAAATAGGCAGCCAGGTAAACTGATGTACTGTTACAGCTACAGGTAATTGGAAGAACAGGTGGTAAATAGATGGTCAGGTAGACAAGAAAACCAGATGGACGGGCAGACATGTAAACATATACATAGGTAAAAACATAAATAAGCAGACGGGAATAATTGTAGAGAAGTAAATATGTAAAGCGGCAGACAGGTAGGCAGGTAGACAGATCATAAATTATATGTAATTTAAAAAAATATTTTTGATAAAATCGCTCATTTACACAAATCGAAAAGTTCATGCAACTTGCTACAAAAGCCACTGTTAACTAATTTATGTTTTTTTCATTTTTAATGCCAACTCTTATTGCCGCCACTGTTTTCAATATCGGAGTGCTTCCGCACAAACTCCACCCAAGGATTTTTTCTGTTTTTAAATTTTTATACGTGTCGATGGACTGTAATGTTATTTTGAAACTTTTCTAGTTCATATCCGTACACGTACATGCTACACATGTTTCCAGTCCAAAGCGATAACGAGAATATTCTGTTGCCGAGAGTTTATGGCGCACTTTATTTTCTATTCAAATGTGTTTGATTAAAGTTACGGCGAACGTTCGATGTGTTATTTATATTGTTGAATTTGCAATCCTAAAGCGCCGTAATGTAATGTATATTTTATGCCAGTTCGGATATTAAAGTTGGTAATATATTATTTATTGATTTTTAGAAATTAACTCGAAGGAAATTTGTAATTTTATTCGGAAAAGTGCAACACATTTGTGATATATTTTTTGTTTATATCAACAATATAATCCCAATGGGTATTGGTGAATCAAAGCGCGTAAGCGCCGCGTTGCCATTTAACAGTTAAACACTTATGAATTTGTATTCAGATCCCATAAAAATGTAAACAAATATGTACTTATTATGAAAATCTGATCACAGAATATCTCATTATTTGATGCGCATATACCATTTTTGATTGTTAAGTGCAATTTTTTTTTTTCAAAAATTCAGTCAATTCTTTATTGGCCAAGTCAAATGTAATGCTTCTTGAATAATTCAGAACGGACGCTTTGTTCTCTCTAACACTGAATTTTCATTTTTTCCATTTTTCGTCTCGTATCTTTGAAAAGGATGGACCTACCATTGTTAAAAACTAATTGCCCGCCTTTCCATCAATAGGAATCGAGTTTTATCTGAACCATTCAAAAGGTTAATCTGTGCTCACGAAATCATTGGCAAAAAATTGTATCCAAACAATATGTAGGTTCTTCCTGCTGTTAAGCATCAAACTGTTACCAGGCTGTGAAGGCGAATCAGTAAAACAGATGAAGACTTTTGATGTTTATGTATATTTCATGATTCTTGTACACTTTGTATTTAACTTGAACACTGAACTTAAATAAAACTCGATTTATTACTAAATACAGGCTCATATTGACTGTACATTATAATAACTTGACCACTCATACTGACTGAGAAATGAACAAAGAATAAACTGAGACTGACTGTTGCATCATTCACAAGCTTAAATACTCCTTATCGGAATGACGTATCCTTTTCTAGAATGCTCGTTCTAACTTGTTCAAATTCGTTATATGAGTCAGAAACTACGCTTTACTTAATTGTTAAGGCGCAGTTTGTGGTTTCAAAAGAAATTTTATCACCGCTTACAAGGCTACTGCAAGCTTACATTATATTGTAGCTCTGAGTAACACTAACTGCGTTGTTTGTAATCTGACCGTTATATAGTAATTTATAATATTATTTATAATTATTGCAAATGGGTGAATACCACTACATCAAATTTATATAATTATATACTACACACACATACATTAATTATATTTACATTTAATTTATTGTCAGGCGACATTTTACAATGTTCAGAAGGCTTTAAAACATAAAGATGAGCAAACATTTTCATTTTCGATTATCTTACCCGAAAGGTATGTTCATAGAAAACAATGCACCGAACTAGTTGGTTTGGTATTTAGCCTTGAGGCAAGTTACATGAACTTCCCGATATGTGTAAATAATCGACTTAAAAGAAAAAAAATGTGTAAATAATATACTTCATCAATCCTACTTTAAAAAAAACGATAATAATTTTAGCAAAGTTTGACGAATTTTTGAAATTAAACTACTTGTCGTAAGGCTGTGATATTACAGTAAGTTCTATAAGACCATGATGTATATCGCCAAAAAAAGTTCCATGAAAATCGGCTTACATTTTTTTTCAACAGTTCATTACAAGAAAACGGCTCGGTAGATTTTCACCTAAAATTAATCAGTACCATTCCCAACTAATATCTCTCGAACAGATTTGATTTTTTAAAATCGGTTGGTAGGATGAGCTTAAATGTGGACGAAAAGTTTAACACTTTTTCTCAAATTGCAAAGAAACGGCTTGGCAGATCGTCGCACAAAACTGACAAACGATAGTCCTCACCAAAATACATGAAATGGCTTTTAAATTTCTAAAATCGGTTCAGGCGTTTTTGAGAAAACGTCGATCAAAAGTCTAATTTTGACAAATGCCAAAAAAGCGATACCAATTTTTGCAAACTTTGACAAATTTTTAAAGCTGAACCAGTTTTCGTAGGGCCATAATATTTTAGTATGATCTAGAAGACTATAGTATCTACCGTCAAAAAAATAATCACAAAAATCGTCGAATTTTTTTTTTAAAACTTTATTACAAGAAAACGGCTCGGCCGATCTCTACCAAAAACTAATCAGCACGATTCCCAACCAATATCTTTCGAACGGTTTTTGAATTTTCAAAATCGATTCAGAATTGCGGGCTAAAACGTAGACGAAAAATTTTTCACTTTTCTGCGATTTATACAGAAACGGCTTTTCGAGAAAACGTCGATTTACGGCAAAAAATCTGTTCACACACACACACACATACTTTTTCCAAATTTGGTCTCATTCGATTCAGAATGGCTTGAAACGTCGAGAAAACATAAAATTAGATAATCGGATTTTTTTATGAAAACATAATCTTCTCCTTCGGGAAGTTAATAAATGTAAATGATATTACCATTAGCATACGTTTTGACATATGTTTTTTTGTCATCTACAACCGTTTAGTTTTAACAGTCGAAGCAACCTGTTAGAGGTCTGCGCGACACGTGAAATAATTTGATTTTTTCCAACAAAAATGATTTTGAAATTTTTGAGTCATGTAGAACTTTGTTTGGAACAAAGTGAAGGGTTAATGTGGTTCATTCATTTGGTAACATTGATTTACCTTCTCATGCATCAAATTGGTGAAGCAGATACTATAGTTCATATGATAAGAGACAGCTCTTGAAAGTCAAAAACTTGATGCCAAAAATCGATTGTTGTACAATTTGCACTCTTAGCTTATTCGACTGCGTTAAAAATAAACGCATTTCCGAAACAAAAGCAGAAAATGTTCTGTGAACCGTGCATCGTGATAGCACCGAGTTGCAAAGTCAATAGAGTCGAGGATTGATATCATAATCCATTGCGCGAACACGTCCGTTGGCATTGTTTGCTTGTTATTAAACGGCAAATAAAACCTACTGAATGCAAACCGACGGATAATTCTGCGTGAAGCGCTGCTGAGCCCCTTATTTACATTGAATGTTATAATTTGCAGACGCGAGAATCGGTGGAGCGCGAAGAAAACTAAATGCTGACCATTTGTAAACTCGATCTACGAGTATTTAAACATGTTATAACTGCGGTTGGAAGTATCGAGACGAAGTATCAATAGCGAATCTAAAAAAGTATCGATTCTAGAAAAGTATCGCGACAAAAGTTTTTTTTTTTATTATTATTTTTTTGAACAGCAATAAAAACCTTACGTCCTATGAGCTGTTGGGCTGAAACTTCTCCTTACTTCGTATTTTTAGATGGTAACCCAATGGTTAATCCATCCATATTTGATGATTTCTGTTATTAGAATTAATCTAATAGGGCTGACTTTTTATTGGTGCAGCAATGCCGGGTGAGAGCCATTTTCACTTGGAAACATATTGCTATCTATATTTCAAAGTGAAAATTGTTGTTACTGCTGCCTGACAACAGGTTGCTCGAAGTGGGTATCGAATCCGGGATCCCTGATCCAGGTCCACTCGTTCTAGTCACTTACCTACGGGCGAGCCCTCGATGAAAGTATCGGTAAATATTTAGATAAATGTAGGAATAGTGTCCACCACCCTTAGAAAACAAGTATTTTTCAACAATGCTATAAGATTTGTAACCAGCCTTCGCTTTTTCGACACATTTTAAATTTTTCAACAAAAATATTTTTTTGTGGTTATTTTTTCTTTATTTTTAACTTTACAGGAATAAGTCATAGTAATTGTTCAAAAATCGGAAATAAAAATTTCTACATGTCTTCACGTTTCGAAGGTTTCTGATCATTTTGGTTCACCTTAGAAAATATGGATGTGTGTTCTGTGTGGATACAATTTTTTGTTTACGGTTTCGCATACAGATCAACCGATTTGAAATATTCAAAAAACATTCGATACCTACTGTTGGGGAGACGTGCTGTTTAGATTTTGGAAAAATAAAGATCAAGCCGTTAGAGATAAGAAGCTAAATATGCAAAATAATGTAGTTTTTCAGAGAACGAAGCATCCGATTTGAATGATTGTTCTTGTGGCAAGCAAAGAAATATTTTTCTTTTTTTTCCATTGTGAAATGTTGAACATAATTCGCATTTTTGTTATAATTATAGCTAGAATTTTTAAGCTCACTAGTACACTTGAAATAAATAATTTTAACTTTGCTCTTCAGTTTGTATAATTCTTAAAAATATAAGATAAGATCCTGCATTCTAACTCTCCTTCATTAAGTTCTGTTCATTTTAGTTTTATGTAAACTAAAATAAACATTATTGTCCATTTTATGGACAATAATGTTTTATAAGCTCTTTACATTTTATTATTTTATAAGCTCTTATATTTTGTCTATATAATACGAATTATGGAAGTTACAGTAGTTACAATTATTAATTATATATTTAAGTATATTAAGTATATATTAATTGTTTTGCAAGAAACAATGAGCCTGATTATGATATAACAAAAAGAAACAGCTACTATATAATAAGGGATATGATAATAGTTGAAGTTCACAAAGATTTTTATTATATTTGACAATACTTATTTTAACTTCATTGTTTATCCTAATATTTAAACTGCATCGTATTGATTAAATAATGTAGCTATTAGTTTGAAAACCCTCTTTGAAATTACGAATAAATTGTGATTGCCCTCGTTTCCTCCTAGTTGTCCAAACAAATTTTAGACAATCAGCAAAATACATATTTTTACAACGATGAATTAGTGGAAATGTTACTGAATAAAATTAGATAGTTGCTTGTTTGGTATACAATAATATTCGTTAAGATTTGGTTCTTTTGGTTTTTGTAGTAAAGGTACAAAAAGTCAAGATTCACTTTAGAGCCGCCTTCTAGAAATATTTAATAACAATAAAATCAAGTATTAACACGTATTATTATGTTGTTTTTTATCAAAAATACTGAGGTATAGCGAATATTGAGAACTTAGCCCTCTTTTACATTCTAAAAGCAATAAGGAAAACATAAAATTCTTTTTTAACAATTTTTTTGACATTGATGAAATATGACTTTTAAGACGCAGCGCCCTATGTTTTCACCACCATGTGTGAAAATGTGGCTTCATAATGAAAAGCTTATCAAAGGTCATAAATATTGATATTGGTTGTCTTGACAACGTTATAGAATTAAGATTTATTTGTCATCTCACGAAAAAAGCCATAATTATTTAAATAGGTGATATTTGGAAAAAAATAGAATGTAATCTGAAAGTTAATAAATAAATAATGAATCTTTAATTGCCGGCAAATATATTTTTATCTTCAATCACTTTTTGAGTGATTGAATACCGATAAAGTATCGAGCTGAAGTTTTGAATCCAAAAAAGCAAATTAACATTATATTCTATTTAGTCAGATTTAGTTCTGCATATTCTATTTAAAATAAACCATCTAGACTAAGAAGCTCGTTTTCCCAAAACGTATGGAGACGATGTTGCCTTAAAAATATGTTCCTAAGGTTTTTGCAAGGAAAAACGTGTAAGAGTCGACTTATTGCGAACAGACTGCTATTTTAGTTTCCAGTTTTTCCTCACAATTCGTTTCCCGTGCGAGTTACCACGGAAAAGTTAGCTCGGTTAAGTTATTTACGTCGGGCGTGATATTACTTCGGTTCAATTTATACACCTAAAGTTTGCCGTGCGGTGCACATGTAGTGTTGTTCGGGTAATAAGGTATTTCGATTTTATAGTGATGATACTCGGGGCGTTTTAATGCATTTCAATTATGGCGTTTATAAGCACCTGCGAGCTGAATTAACAAACCCTTTTCCAAATAACCTTCCTGCCAAGCATTATTTGGCGCGACCATCTAATCACTATAAAACAGAAACTGAGTGAGTCGTTATTGTATAAAGATAAAGGGAGTCTGAAACTGCATCTCTAATGAATTCATTAGAGCTGCGGCAAAACCGTTTACGATCAAAGCACCTCAGGACGTCCAGGAAACTAGAAATTGTGCAGTTAATCATTTATGATGGTAAAATTATGATTCTGAAATTGTATTTCAGTAAAGATATATCAGTTCAGACGTTTGTAAATTATTACTATTTCATATCTGTTAGCCTTGTATATACATTTTGAAGTTCAGTAATTTCCTAACATTTTTTTCAACACACCAATACTGCATGGGCTAAATTAGTGAAATACCGACTCGAAAATTTTCTGATACGAACGATTCAAATCAGAAATATCTAATTCGAATTCAAAATTCAAATCAACTTGAATCAAGTCTGGATCAGTGGACAAATAGAAACGAACACAAAAAGAATCATCGATGTATTTATTCAGTATACATTATCAAACTTTATAATAATAATTATTGAGTTTTTTAAACAATATACTCGACAAAGTAGAGATTGTAAACTAACAAAAATACTAGTGGTGTCTGGCATCGTGCCTTAAGGCAAATTGCTGAAACTTCCTGTACTGTAATAAAATGTTCGAAAAATATCAAATGTTTTCAAATATATTATTATAAATACTGTAACTTTTATTATTTGTATTTTATAGACAAAATATGAAAGAAAAGAAATTGGACGATGATGTTCATATAAATTTACATAAAAAGTAAATAAACAAAACCTAATGATCTTCTTCGATGGGGAGTTCGAAAAAAACAACCTTGTCTCATAATTCTATGAATTATATAAACTGATTGCACAGTTGAAATTATTTATTTCAAGTATTTTAGCTAGAATTATAATTAATCGGATGCTTGGTTCTCTCAGAAACTGCTTTTTTTTATACAACTATAGCTCCGTATCTTCGAAACGGCTGGACCTGTCTTTGCCAAAATCTAATCACCACTTCTCCCCATTATTACGAATTGAATCGTTTTTGAATCATTCCCATCGGATGTCCGGTTCTCGCAAAAACCGAGTTTTTATTTTCTTCACCCTTTGCTTCATATCTCTGAAATGGCTGGACTGACCTTTCTTAAAAACTAATCAGCGCTGATCTCCATTATTAGGAATCAATTGCTTTTTCACTTCAAATCGTTTGAGCGGTTCTCCCAAAAACGTAGACGCAAAATTGTATCCACACATACACACACATCCTTTCATTTTGAAGTACTCCAAAATGATTCAGAAACCTCTGAAACGTGAAAATATGCAAAAAAAATTATTTTCGATATTTGGCTCATTACTATAACTTACCCTACAAGAAGTTAATAAATTACAAAAATTATTAAAAATGATATAATTTTTGGAGACGGTCAAATCAATTTATAACAATAGATAATAATCAAATAAATTTGATCCCTAAAGAATATAAAACAATAATTGGAAACTTGGGTTTATTGATATCAACTTCCTGTAGGGTAAGTTATAGTAATCGTCCAAAAATCGCAAATTAAAATTTTTGCATTGCACGTTTCAGAGGTTTTTGAACATTTTGAGTGTGTGCTTGTGTATGTATATATGGATACAAGTTATCATACACAATTTCGGGCGATTTTATTTTCATTATGCACACATTTTTTTTTATTAATTTAGCTTATATATTTCATGAAGTTGATGATCAAACACATCGCAACATGTACAAAACTTGAAAGCATGAATCTCGAACTAGGAATGATATAGTTAATATTTCGAATATCCTAATACAGTGTATAAATTTCGAAGTTTAGTCATTTACGATGTGTGATATTACAGACTCTGTTTGAGCATAGATACCTTATTGCAGTATGTTTCATTTTCTATCAGAAATGATATAAATAATGATAATAAATGATATATATGTGTTACGGAATAAACTTACGCAAAATTATTGATGTCAGCGGTACAAATCTTTAAAGTAATGTGAAAGTGATCACTAATTTCGGGTTATTAAATTAACTACAGTTGTTACATCGAATAGTCTTTTTAAATATCGGTTTCACCGTTTTTGAAAAAACCAAATGTAATAAAATTCACACATACACACACATTTTTTTCAAATTTGGTTCAAATGATAAGATTATAAATGACTTGAAACATAAAAGAAAACATAAACTAGTGGGGCGCATGGCATCTAGCCTTAAGGCAAATTGCTGGAACTTCCCGTACCAAATATTATTATTTTTTTAAAAACGATTAACATTTTTGAAAAAATTCTACTTTGAAAAAATTAGATTTTTGAGAAACTAGGAATTTGACAAAAAAATTACTTTTTTTGAAAAAAAAAAATTTTTTTTGAAAAAAAAATGTTTTCTTTATTTTGACATATTTTGGAAATTCTGAACTTTTTTTAAAACAATTGTACTGCTTTAACTGCATATAGACAAAATGTCAAAGCGCGTAAGCGCCGCGCCGCCGTCTAACGATTAAACATTGGTACGGAACCCATAGGAATGCAAACAAAATGTATACATATTGTTAAAATCTTTATAAAATATCTGATAATTTGATGTGCATATATCTAATGATCATTTTTGACCGCCAAATGGCATTTTTTTTTTTACTTTTTTCATTAGATCTCCGAAACCGCTAGACCTGCCTTGATGAAAATTTGATCAGTTCTTCATCTTGTCAATACAAGTAAAATGTTTTTGAATTATTAAAATCGGACGGTCCGTTCTATTAAAAATTGAGTTACCGTTTTTGGCACTTTTTGCCCCATATCTTCGGAACGGTTAAACCTGCCTTAGCCAAAAACTAATCAGCACGTTTCCTTATCCATATGAATCAAATGTTTTTTGAATTATTTAAATCGGTTGATCGATGTTCCCGAAATCGTCGACGAAAATTTGTATCCGCACACACACACACACATACATCCATTTTTTCTAAGGTATGCCAAAATGTTCAGAAACCTTTGAAACGTAAAGATATATAAAAATTTTAATTTTCGATTTCTTGCGATTACTATAACTTGCCCTACGGGAAGTTAAAAAATTAGCAAGGATTTTTTTGAGAATGCAGACTTCTCCTTTGGAATGTTAAAGATTATAATTTGATGGTATCTTATTTCAATTAATTTAATAACCATTTTAAAAATCAATTTTTAAAACTAATAAAAATACTTCCATTTCATTCTTTTATTAGTAAAGCAGTTTCTGTGGGTTTTTAAGAAGTGTAACGTTCTGAAATTTTTGATGATACTTGAAAGTAATTATCAGCTACAACAATTTACTATAACATATATATAATATATATATATATATATATATATATATATATAATATTCAAATCTTTCAAAAATTTCAAACTAAACACTACTGTATTGAAAATTAATTTTATTGCAAATCTCTCAAAGATATAAATTGCAATTGGAATTTTTCCATGTAATATTCTAGAAAAAATATATTATTACAAACTGCTAGTTAATATTTATATCAAAAAAAATGATTAAAGTTGTAAATTTCGCTCGATTTTCAAGTTTTGTATTAATCTTTTCGATACTCAAGTGTTTCCGCAGGGGTGACACTACTGTACGAGGCAGTAATCCGTTCAAGTATTTGTTACACAAAATATTTTCAGATTTTTCAATCTTTATCGATAACGATGTATTCAAAAATTGAAAATTATACTTTTAAAATACTAAAAATGATATTGCCAATTTAGAATTTTCAATATTTTAACTCAGCATAATGAACATTGAAACAAAATTCGTACATAGAATCGTCAAGCGGATGTCATCCATAGACGACAGTCGTAGCTAAAAGGTTATTCACATCATTAATGATATAATTTTTCATTATATATTTTATATCTAATCAAGTCAGGAAGCTTGAGTGTTAGTATCACCCATAGATTATGAGGCGATTATAATTATTATTTAATGAAAATTAGAACAGCTTTATTTTAACTTCCGCCACGTTAATAAATAAATTCGCAGAGGCTGTATGTAATCATATCCGATATCTCAACCGTGCTTCCTGTTCGAAATTTTCTGCGCACCTACGCTTTATTCAACAATGTTTGAACATCACGTAAGATTTATTTGTTTCTATGTACCCATGTAATAATTGCATTACAGCTTGATCATAAGCACTGGAATATTTTACGCTGAACATATATATTCTTCAATGTTTGCACATTCAATATTTGGATAACTGTATATAATAACTTCGCCTTGGAGTTTATGGAGACCGACTCTACTAAATAATGTAACATACACACTTAAACAATTTCTGCAGATAATATGCCTCATGTATTATGTAGGTCTTGCGAAATTCACTTATCGATTCACAAAGGACAGAACAGATTTATGAGAGGCCGTTTTGAAACGTAAGGGAATATTGCAAATATAGGATTATTCTTTGTTAGGTAGCTTATTATGATATGCATTATTTTATAGTTTCTGTAAACTAGGTTGCCAATGATCAGTAACCAAAATGTATTGTTCGATTCCACTTTTCTAAAATTTGATCGAATTGATTTTGATCCAAATTAATCTAATTGATTGATGCAAAATTTGATCGAATAATTACAATTGATTTGCATTCTTATGCATTGCTTTTCACTTCAAATGTATATGACGCGAAGCCTTTTAATATTAATAATAATATAGACATGTTTTAATAATAACTTGCATCGCTTGCATTCTTTATATAATACTTACATAATTGCGTACATTCTGTAAACTCAATACCAATTTCAGTGAAGTAATCAAAATTTCTCTAGTAGCTATAAATTCAATATTAAATAAATATACAATTCTGTATTGGCCATTTTGCTGCGGTCGTTACGAATAAAAGACAATTGATTGTATTTAAAATATTCATTACCATTACATAATCCTAATATTAAACAGTTAATATTTTTCGGTAATCAGTAAAGTTTGTACATTTCAACTAATAGAATTTCAAATAAATATGAATATTATCTACAATTTGAACTTCCCTTAGAATAAGTTATAGTAATCGCAAAAAAATAATCGAAAATAAAAATTTCTTGTCTTTTCATAACCAGTGGCGTAGGTGGCAAAATGCCACGGGCCCCCGACCTAAGGAAAGCCCCGTCCCAGGAAACCTCGTTCTCGGAAAGACATTTTTACATTATACATAAATTTTATTTCACTTGAAACTTATAGTTTATATTTTTTAAGTTCAAAGTCGAAGTTAATTATTCAACCAGGGTTGAATAGAACTTACATTCGGCCGACTATCGAATAGTTAAAACCATCGATTCGAGCGATAAAGAACTGCGATGGATCTGCATTGGAAAATCTTTAGTTTATATAATATGATATCAAGAATTTATTATTGTGTATATAATAATGTATACTCTATCGACTTTTAAGATAAAAAACGAACACGTAAAGAACTCTTTTTTCAATATCAGTGGCGTAGCGTGCCTTCGCGGGGCCTCGTATCAACATTTGTTTGGGGGCCCCCTTAAAAAGCAATTTTTTATCGCAAAATATAAAAATACATAAAAATAGAAGAATAGTTATTCATTATTCGAATTATTTTTCTATCTAATTTTCTAAATTTTCTGAATTTTCTATCATAAATGATTTCAGATAAAAATATTCTAGCCTTATCTTTTATCGAAAAACTAAATTATTAAGTGATCTTCAGATTTTCTAAACTTTCTGTCTCTTAAGAGCAATAGTGACGTCTGGTAGACATTTCTGTCCTAAAGTTTTGACGTAATTTGTTTTAGTTTTAATTTTGAATATCATCGTATTCGTGAAGCACATACAAAGTTTTAAAACCCTTTTCAAATATTTTGCAGCAGAAATACATTCTTTTAAAGCATTAGCTTACAAGTTGATGTTGAATACCTCTCGATAATAAAATTATACCTCTAAATCAATACTTTACTTTTCTACCTTTTGTATGATTTCATAATTTAAAGCCATCAAATATAAATTAGTCGAAGTTGGTTTGCTAATTGCAATAAAATTCATTAAAAATTGTATTAGCCAGTAGTAAAACAGCGTGTAAATGACTGTTAACTTTTATTAAATAAGATCAGATAAATTAAAAATTGAGTACCACGCTAGGGGCCCATCGAAAGACTTTGCCCCGGGCCCCGGAGGGTCAAGTTACGCGACTGCTCATAACCTTAGAAAAAATGAATGAATGAATGTTCTGTTTGTGTGTGTACTGTGTAGTATATATAAATTTATGTTCGGATATAATTTTTGTCCACGATTTTTTGATGATCGGATATGAATGATTGAAAAATCATTCGATTCCAACTGATGATTAGTTTTTGGAAGAGCAGGTCTAGCAGTTTTGCAGATACAGGGAGTATGGAAGAAATGGTAAGTCGGTTTTGGAGAAAACCGATCTTTCGATTTTAATTCGCTAGATTTTTGAGAAGATACGTACGGCAGGTTCGGAGATACAGTAAAAAAAATTAAAACAAGCCATTTGGTTGTCGAAAATGATCGTTAGACTCTCATCAAAAATCAAATTAATAACTTCATATTTTCCAATAAATAGTATTATATGCTGTTAACTGTAAATATGCGTGAGTTCAGATTAAGCACAGTGTAAAGTTTATTCGTTTGTACTAACATGAATAAATTTTGAATACTTCATCAAATAATTTCGAATTTTGTTGAAGACCAAAAAAATTCCATCACTTGTTTCAAAACTTGTGTAAACTTTCCAGGGAACGAATGATTTTCCGTGTAGGTTACCGTGAACGTGCGTCTAATCCGTGCATTCAGGCAGCTCAGGTAAGTCTACTTACACAGCGCACGCCTTCGCTGTCCTTAAAGCTTTCGCGTTCGATCCGAAATACGTGATAGTTAACGTGTTGCCAACGACGCCTAATAGAATGGAAAGCTTCTCTATACAGATGCAAAGCTTGGACTGGTTACCTAACTTATTATTAGACTAGACTATGCAATTTTTACATTATTCGATGTAATCTCGCATATTTGTATGCAATTCTTAGAAATTAGATTTTATATCTTCTAGTTCTTCAAAGTTAACTTATTCTATAAATTTTTAAAAATATTTTTTTAAATTTTTTATTTAATAAGTAGTTGTGTTTTAAGGCAAATTGCTGGAACTTTCCGTACCGTAACGAAATGTTCGCGGAATATGATATGTTTTCAAATAGTTTATTATAAATACTGTAAGGTTGTCTAGTATTTATGAACATTATAAAAACTGAATTACAATTTAAAATTATTCACTTAAAGTATATAAGTGAGCTTTAATACTTTAACCAGAGTTAAAATTGAAATCTCAATTATTTTCGATACTAAAAAAAAATAAATTAATTTTTTTTCCAAAAGCAATTATTTTGTCAACCCAAGCAGGAGGTTTTTTGAATTATTCAATTCGGATGCTTATTTCTCTCAAAAACTACATTGTTTGTGCATTCAGCCTTGTATCTTCTAAATGGCTGGACCTGCCTCTGCCAAAATCACCACTTTTCCCAATCATTACAAATTGAATGTTTTTTAGCTTATATTGATGCTCCGTTATCTCAAAAACTCGATTTCTATTTTCTGTACTCTTTGCTCTTTATCTCCGTAACGGCTGGACCTGCTTTTGCCAAAAACTGATCAACAGATCTCCCTATCAATAGGAATCGACTGTTTTCTGAACCACCCAAATCGGTTGATCCGTGCGCCCGAAAATCTGAACAAAAAACACACACATCCATTTTTTTCTGAGATATGCCAAAATGTTCAGAAATCTTCAAAATGAAAATTTTGAAATGCAAAAATTTTCATTTTCGATTTTTGGCATACGGGTAGTTAATTATATTGAACTTATGTTGTTCTCAGAAATAAGATCATTTAAATCTTGATTTAAATATATCTATTTCATTCTATGTAAATTTTAGATATTAGTTTTTAACTTCCCGTAGGGTAAGTTATTGTAATGGGCCGAAAATCTTAATTGAAAATTTTTACATTTCTCGACGTTTTGAAGGTTTCTGAACATTTTGGCATACTTCAGAAAAAATGGATGTGTGTGTGTGTGTGTGTGTGTGTGTGTGTGTGAGTGTGTATGTATGTATGGATACAAATTTTCGCTCACGTTTTCGGGCGTACGGATCAACCGATTTGAATGGTTTAAAAAACATTCGATTCCTAATAATAAGGAGAAGAGCTGATTAGTTTTTGGCAAAGACAGGTCCAGCAGTTACGGAGATAAGGAGCAAAGAGTGCAGAAAATAGAAATCGAGTTTTTGAGAGAACGGAGCATCCGATTTGAATGATCTAAAAAACATTCAATTAGTAATGATTGGGAGAAGTGGTTATTAGTTTTTCGCAAAGGTAGGCCCAGCCATTTCGGAGATACAGAGCTAAATGTACAAAAAATGGCAGTTTTTTGAGAGAACTAAGCGTCATATTCAATTGATTCAAAGAACTTTCTGCTTGTCTTAACAAAATAATTGATTTTGGAAAAAAATTTAGTTTCAATTTTTTTTTTTTTTTTTAATTTTTTGTATATCGAACATAATAATTCAGATTTTATTTTTAATTCTGACTATAGTTCTAATATACTTTAAACAAATAATTTCAACTCTGCTATTCAGTTTATATAATTCTTATAAATATTAGACAATGTTACAATATTTATAATAATCTATTTGAAAACATTCAATATTCCTCGAACATTTCGTTACGGTACAGGAAGTTCCAGCAATTTGCCTTAAGGCACGATGCCACCCACCCCACTAGTTAAAATTTAAACATATACTTACATACATATTTTCTCTATGTAATTTAGTGTGGCCAATGATATTAATAATGTTGTATTATGTTTCATATATTTTTGTACTTTATGTTGCAGTAAATAGACAGTGATGCTTGACATTATAGTACAACAAGAATTATTAGAATCTTACCGTAGGGTAAGTTATGATAATTACAAAAGATCTAACATAAAATTTTTTGCATGTCTTTAAGTTACAGAGGTTCCTAAACATTTTATAATACCTTAAAAAAATTGAGTAGGTTCGTGAGTTTTGTATGGATACAATTTTTTCTCTACTATTTCGAGCGCACGGTTCCACCGATTTGAATGGTTCAAGCAACATTTGATTCGTATTGATGAGAAGGCATGTTTATTTTTGCAAAGACAGGTCTATAATATGAAACTTCAGTTTTTGCGAGAACCAGGCATCCGCTTGAATTGATTCGAAAGTCATTCGATTCATAACGGCAAGACGTGCTGACTTATTTTTTTGGCAAAGGCAGGTCCACTCGTCTGAGAATACAAAGCAAAAAGTTGTCGAAATAGCAATTTTTGAGGAAACGGGATATCAGAATGACACGAATAAAATTTTACTTGTGTTGATGCACTGAAGAATAAATTGCTTTTCGCTAAAGCGGGTTTAGCGGTTTTCAAGATACAGAAAAAAAGCAAAAATTGGTGGTCAAACATGATCTTTACAAAATAATGTTAATAGTTCTTACACAAGTATAATTATTGGTAATAGTAAGACCGGTATACAGGTAATCAAGTAGGAAAGTAAGTAAGGTAGACAGGAATGCAGGCTGGAAGTTATTATAGTTTTAGTTGGTGGAGATATAGATGGGTAGGCAGCTAAACAATTAGACACGCAACAGGCAATCAGGTAATCAGGTAAAAAAGCAAAAAAGAGGCATGTAGACAGATAAACTGGTTGACTGATAGAATGATAGACAAATAAACTGGGGGATAAAGGGTCAAATAAACAGATTGATAGGTAAATAGATGGATAGGTAGACAGGCAGACAGGTAGAGATGTAAACAGGTGGACAGTTATAAATGTAGAGAGGTAGACTAATGAATACGCAGACAGGTGGATCATATATGATTGATAAAATATTGATTAAATCTATGGGTAAATAACACATCGGAAAGTGCATGAAACTTTCCATAAGGCAAAATACCTCTTATAACTATAGTTGACGTTTCTATTCATTGTTATTTTAATGCTGTTATTCTAATGCTTTAATTTACTGTATATTTTGCAATCAATTGAATTATATGGTATACGAGTATAATCGAGTGACTGTCAACTAGCTAACTGAATCTCTCTAAAACCAATGGTTGAAATATTTTCACAATTTTCAAAAAACATTCGATTCCTATTTATGAGAAGACGTGCTGACTAGTTTTTGGTGGAGACAGGTCCAACCGTTCCGAAAATATGGGGCAAAAAGTGCCAAAAACCGGTAATTCTGTTTTTGAGAAAACAGAGTAACCGATTTGAATGATTCAAAAAAATTCGGAGATACAGAGGAAAAAGTAAAAAAAAAAGATATTTGGCGGTCAAAAATGATCATTAGACACATGCACATCAAATTATAAGATTATTGATAAAATATTAAAAATGAGTACTGATTTTGTTACAATTTTGTTGGGTCCGTACCATGATTGATAATTTTTGAAGATTACTTTTACGGTTCAAGCTAATTTCCAAGTTTTCAGAATAAAAGTTCAACATTTTAAAAAATATACAAGTTTTATACTAAATATAAATTTTAAATCAGTTTGAAAATGTATATATTTCAAATGCGTTATATTAGAAATATTTTCTCAGATGGATTTATTCATCTCTTGCTAATATAAACCTTCTCAAGTGTTTTGAGTGATAAAATCGTCACTGTATATATTATGAACGATGAAATATATATTGATTGATTATTATTATCTATTAGAATATGTTTAAAACAATTGTTATTAATAATTAATCAATATGTATTGATTACTGATTTTTATGCTCGAATATTTGCATATGCCATGCACTGCTGGTTAGTTTTTCATTTCAGATATAAGGATATGTTTGTTGTTGTCAATAACATTTGCGAATCTCCAGTTTTGAATCACGTATAAACATAACTAAATCGTCTTCACGACTCGATGGATAACCAGAACAGAATTTGTTTTTCGTGTAAAAAAAGTTGTCTTGACATATTGGGAACTGCGACAGCCGCCTCGGGCACAATCTATGTATGTTTTTGTGCGAACGCTGTTCTATCGCATGTAGATTGAATGGATCGGGGCGATTCGCGTTCATGTCACGGACTACAGTAAAACCTTTGGCGGTAACGCCTAAGTCATTCCGCGAGAGAGTTTCTCTCTGTAACTCTGCGCGCTTTTTGAAACGGGTTAGCGCCAGATCTCCGGGCTAAATGTTTAGATTCAATATTCATCGATGAACATATCTCCTTTGATCCGACGACTAATCCGATGGAATTGAAAACTGACAGAGTTTTTAAGGTGAACGGCGTAGAAAGCTTTGTGGATGTTATGGAATAGAAGAAGAAATGCTTGAAGAATCACTTATTATTTTACTGAAATAATTTTATAGGATTTGCTACAGCGTAAGGAATAGAATCGAAAGCTTGATGAGATTACATGTTAATATAATTTCAAATAAGGTAACTAGGAGCTATTATATAACATAGTTATATAATATACAGAACTGTGCAGATCTGTTATTTTGGACATGCAATATAAAATTGTACTATCATAAAAGTCTGGTTTGCATAATCATTAACTTCCCGTAGGGTAAGTTATTGTAATCGTCCAAAAATCGAAAATGAAAATTTTGGATTTCCCCACGTTTTTGAACGTTTCTAAACGTTTTGGCATACCTCAGAAAAAATAGATGTGTGTGTGTATGTATGTATATATACAATTTTTCAGTTTTCGGGCGCACGGATCAACCGATTTGAATGGTTCAAAAAACATTCGATTCCCATTGATAAGGAGATGTGCTTATTAGTTCTTGGCAGAGGCAAGTCCAGCCGTTACGGAGATACGGAGCAAAGAGAGCAGAAAATACACATAGAGTTTGTATTTGAATAATAGAGTACGGAGATATGATTTGAATGATTTAAAAAACATTCAATTTGTAATGATTGGGAGAAGATTTGATTAATTTTTGGCAAAGGCAGGTCCAGCCATTTCGAAGATACAGAGCTAAATGTGCAAAAAAATTGCAGTTTTTGAGAGAGCTAAGCGTCTGATTTGAATGATTTTTTTTAAATTTTTTTTGTATCTCGCAAATAATTCAGATTTTAATTTTAATTCTGCGTAGGGTTCTAATATACTTGAAACAAATTACTTACTATTAGTTGAAATGTTTTTGTTTCGGTTTTTCTGCTTGTGCGAATAAAAAAAATTGAACTGATTACGAATGAAAATTAGAGAAAAAATAGGTTTTTATTTTGTTACTCGTATTTTTTTCAGTATGAAACGAATGAATATTACATGATTTGTAATCCTTGTTAACAGCGCGAATTTCTAATGGAATTCATTTAGGTAATATATCTATCTCCAAAAAGTCTCAAAAACTTCTTCAAAACTGGAATTGCTATTATTTTTTACGGTGGTCCTGAAAATGTTTACTGTTTAAAAATAACAAAAATTAACCGCAATAACCAAACATGATCACAGTATGACCAAAGCTCTAATTTCTACTTAAAAGCTCATAACATGGAAACTGCTTGGCGTATTTTTTCATGAAAACTGCAATACTGTCAATGAGTAATCAAGGGTTTTGAAAATTTTTGCCAATATTTGAACAAAATTGTAAGCTATTATCTGAACATATATGTTTATTCTAAAAATTTGAATTTTTACTATCTGAATTTTAGCTTGAAAAAAGTTGAACTAAATGCATGTAGAAATATATGTTTATTAAATAAATTTTTACCTTGTTCGTATATACTCAATTCTCGTTTTTTGTAGCCCAATATTCTTTTAAAGTTTCTGCTCATCGAGACATGATAAACTAAACAAAGTGCTTTGAAATGTAAAAACTTCGTATCTTACATTTTGCAAATTTGACAAATTTCCAGTAAAATACTTCATATAAAATAACTGATTAAATTAGTAATGAGAAAAATTATAAAACATATCAATTAAATTATTCCACGTGTACATTTATTTGTAGAATGTTTGTATTTGATTCTAAACAACAGCGGTCCGGGAATAAAACATGTGGAAGCATTTTGAGATAAATCGAGATTTTGATGAAAATAGGTTTATGTATGTTAAATCCGACGATCGAGAGGCTTTTCCGAACTTCTATTGGAATTAATAATCCTTCATGACCTTTAAAGTTTTATGTTCGTTACACACCGTGTATTTTATCTATATGGCGTATCTTAAGCTCTTTCCGAAAGCTTTCTTTCGGCACAATACCATGGTTCTTTGGACACATGCGATAGGTTTATAAGTATTGATAATGTATTTGAAGAGAAAACCAAAAATAATATACCAAAGAGCAAATCAAACTTGTTCAATAGGCGTTTCTTATGAATTACGGCAACGAATGTGAAGCATTATCAAAGACAGATCAATTACCATACATCCCGTATCGGCGTTGTGTTTTGGAGTACCTTGTATGAAGTGAAATTATGGGTTTTAGTCATTTAGCTCAGTAATATTTCAACTTTGCATTAATTCAAATGATATTAACTTATCATTTTTGGTTTTATCAATTTTTCCCTTCAAAATCAGTTTTCCTTATAACAAAATAAGTATTTTTTATAAACTCTGTATATTCTGTAATGGATTCGCTCTTCTGAGCTCGAATCTGGTAAAGAAAAGCGTGACTCTAACAAAAGATTGTTTGCTGAGTGTATCTGGCCCATTCTATGTGAAGTGCCTTCATACAAAAAGTAACGCTCTGTGTATTCACGTATTCTTTGTACTTACCTGTATACTGATTTCAGATTAACTTCGAACCAATGAGGGTGTAACTCACTGAGTACTTAGAAAATATATTAGGTGTTCCATATGTATATATATATATATATATATATATATATACTTAGATTTAAATCTAATAGACCTATTCTGCCGTACAACAGACCGATGTTATGGGAAGGCTATGTTACGTAGAACTTTCAATACAAAATCCTTCTAAATATTGTCAAAAGCCATGTGCTTGTTGTGCAGTCAGGCGTTTTTCGCAGGTTGTCAGATAGAGAGCATAACCTAAAAACCGCACGAATGTCAAAATAACGATCTTAGATAACGGGGTCTGTCTGACCCAGCTTCATAACATACAAGTGATGTTGCATTTTATGTTCAAAACGCATGAATGCACAGCATATGCTTGACATTTTGACAGTATTCAGTATAATTCAGCAGCATAATGTATGCAAGTTGAAGTGCAACATGGCCTTGCCATAACATTGAAATTCAATAGCAAAATGTGTGCAAGTTGAAGCGTATCATGGCCTTGCCATAACATTGGTCTGTTGTGCGGCAGAATGAATAATATTCTTTCATGCATCTAAAAAACTTTATTCTGAAATTTATTGCCCATTTTGAATACTAGGTTCTTAATCTTTCATCTTTTAAACAGCATCATTATCCCACTTTCATAAGACTTCTGATTTTCATTTGATATTAGTTTTATCAAACCGATTAAAAAATGATAAATAGTTGTATATTTAGACAAAGTAATACGTTATTATAGATTGATATATGATGTTATGTGTTTCATTGTTAAGTGAATACTTGTTACTTGTTTGAATGATATTGAGTTAATTAATTGAATTGATTGAGTTAATACTTATTACTTGTTTGATTGATATTGAGTTAATTAATTGAATTGATTGAGTTAATACTTATTTACAAAGTTTAATTTTATATTATTTTTCTGATTGATTAGATATTGACCTGTGATTTGGTTGGATCGAGTTCAAGGAAAAGTTTTATTTTCTTATTTTTTATTTACATTTGTGAATTACAATCTGTCGTTATAAACATTCAGTAATTTTAATGGTTTATTAAATAAGGAGAAATATCGACGTGTGACCCAGTGGCGATCCGACCCGATGTTGGATATGTTTAGCTTATAGGTGTAGTTCTAGTATATTTATATAGGTATAGATTACTAAAAAATATCTGAAAGGGAACCAACCAATTTGGGACATACTTGCGTGCGTTTATAATTTCTTTCAAAATCTTGTTTTGAAATCTTTGAATTATGTAGCTGTATTCTGTACGTCCAAATTGGTTTTAACATGACTTTGTACATCAAGGAAAAGTAATTTCTTGAAAAGATTGATTATTGATTGGGGGTATGCTCATGAACAGGATACATTGCAATGTAAGTGGTTAGTTGATACTCTAAAATAGTGTAAAAAAATGATTAAGTTTTTTTATTGCTATTCTGTATAAAGAGTATTAAAATATTGATACATAATTTCATTAGACCAGCGTGAAGTCCTAGGCCTTAACAAGATGTAAGTGGCTTTTTACTTGACCATTGAAATAACCAATGAGAACTCAGATTTAGCTATATAGTTTAATTTTTTGCTAGACACCAACTACTATTAATTTTTTATTACAATTGTATATGAAAAAATTTAGTTCATACCTATGTAATATATACTTATTTTAACTCAGAGTAAAATCTGCAATTGAAATTTTCAATTTGGTAAAATAATCCAAGTTTGTTATTCAATATGTGATTGACGAATATACTCGTCATGGGTTCTGACGACACAAAACTGATCATTGATTAACGATTGACTTCTTTTTACCGATAACGCACGTACTTTTTATAATGAATCGTATTGTAATTAATCGTTTTTAAGCAAATTATTGTATTAGATAATTTTATAACATAGACTTACTTCGTGAGTTTATGTATATTATAGCTGTGTTCACGTGACGCTTTTTCACTCGTGTACTCCCCGGTCTTGATAATAGTTTATCATGAGTATAAAAACTTGTTACATGATACATTAACTTTGCGCACGACTGAATAACAATTTGCTAAGAGTGGAAAGCAATAAAACAACATTCGCCGGCGGGTTACCGGGTTGTCGCGTAAGAATGCAACCGCTCCCCGACCGAAGTCGAGGGCGTCGCGTCGTCGTCTCAGATTTCTCCGCACGGCCTGCTGCGGCTGAAATTCTTTTTTCATTGTTGAACAATAATTCATTACAGGCGTTCCGCGCTATTACGGATGTTTCGGTCGCGTGCCATCACCGACTCGGTTCGCCTAATTTAGACGAAGAGTATGTGAACAAAATTTGGGAAAAAAAATTAATTTGAAATAAACAATATATACGATAATATGCTCGCTTTATCACGGGTTATCAAGTACTACTGTAGTAAATTTTTAGTTACTAAAATATTAGTAAAGCAGTTGTGAGTATCATTTTGCCTTAAGGCAAGTTGCATCAACTTGCCGATAGCTATACATAATTTGATCAAAAAGACTTGACATTCAGCTATTTAGATGAGATATTTAATTGCTTATTTTGAAAATAAAATTTTCGCTTTCTATAACAATTAATCAATGCGTTCCAAATTATGTCTTTTAATCATACTTGTATTTTGTGGGCGTTCATTAATCACGTATGCAAGTTTTTAGATATTTTTGGACCCCTCCCCTCCCCCTTGGTGATACATGGTGATCTTCTAAATTCTCCCCGCCCGCTCCCATCAAATATCACGTGTTATTTAGTTACGTGAAAAAACTGCAAAATTTTTGATTTTTTTTAAATGTTTGAATATTTTTTCAGAAAAAAAAAACACTTAAAAAGTACATTAAATTAAATATACTTGATATCTTACTATACCTTTTACTCCCCCACGTGATATTTTGTGATTTTTTGTAAACCCTCTCTCCCCCTAAAAACTTCACGTGATTAATGGACGCCCCCTATGTGTATAAATTAAATTAATTTGTTCATAACATTCTATTCAGCCTATTTTGTGTTTCAAAATGTATTTTATTTCATTTTGAACGTCAACTGTAATCAGTAGCTACCTGCGAAACACGGAACGTATAGAAATCGCTAAAGCGCATGACGCATTTCCAAAGTTCTCCAAATTTTAAAATTTAACCGCTTATCGTAAGTCTATAATATATATTTTACTATGCTAATTCAGACCATGAAATCTATCGTTTTTTTCAACGCTTAATTACGAAGAAACGGCCCGGACAATCTTAGGCAAAAACTAATTAACGCGATTCCCGTTATTATAAATTATATAAGAATTATATAAACTGAATTGCAAATTTGAAAATGTTTGTTTAAAGTATATTAGAACTTACGTCTGAATCACAATAAAAATCTGAATGATTATCGATATACAAAAAAAAATGAAAAAAAAAAATTTGAAAAAAAAAATTAAAAAAAAAAAATTGATACAATTTTTTCTCCAAAAGCAATTATTTTGTTAAAACAAGCAGAAAGTTCTTTGAATCATTTACATCGGACGCTTAGTTCTCTCAAAAACTGACATTTTTTGCACTTTTAGCTCTGTATCTCCGAAACCGCTGGGCCTGCCTTTGCCAAAAACTAATCACCATACAAATTGAATACCATACAAATTCGATGCTCCGCTCTCTCAAAGACTAAAATGGTCAATTTCCAAAGTGAATAAAAATGCATTTATCAGAATTTATAATTGGGCGAAATTTTTTATTTTTGTTTCATATTTCAACTATTCTTTTGTATTCATTTCAATATTCTATTCGATTGTGCTTTTGTAGTTTTCCGTTATTTTTATCAGATTTTGAATAAAAGATTGCAAAGGCAACTGGTAGAAAAATTACATCAATGTTCAAATTTAACCGGGATCAGAAAATTCCAAAAAAGCAGCCATAGCTTGCTTTAAATTATCCCATCCTCAGACAAGCTCGATAACAAGCAGTTGATATAAATTTTCTACTTGAGGATATAGTCTTAAATATAATCTCAAGTCAAAAATAGTTTAGACTATTACTATAAGATATAAATATCCAATATATAGTACATAGTAATAGCAAAGAAGAGAAGCTAACCACTGGGCCACCCCCTCAAGGACAAATAATATATTAGGGATCCAAATTTGCAAACACAGCTCAAAGTAAACATAGCTGTATAAAAAAACAATGCCAAATATTGCGAATTCTTTCTTTTTTACGTCAATAGCCCTTCGTCTAATGCCCCAATTTTCTATAACACTGTGTTATTTTTTCCTTTATATACACTCGTAAATTTTTCTACGAAAGACACGCAGGACACGTGCCGATGTCTGTGTAGAAGTGCGCCAGTAAGGTTGAATTTCCGAAGATGTGTCGAGGGCCCCGTTGGGGAAATACATGATTTAAATGTGGTACGAGATAGGAAATATTTCAAACAATTGGACGTGTTCCATTATAGTAATGGCGCGAGGTCATATAAATGCCTCTTTGGTTTAGAGTGTGATATATTTTTTATTATTAATATTCCATACATTTGCACATCTGCGCTATAGAATTTATTTTGTTTCGGTCTGTATAAAGAATCATTTTGAGTCGAAGCAAACAGACTGATTGAATTATATTCATGCTTGATCGGTACTCCTGTGATTATTTGATCAACATTTTGTCATATATTTTAATTGCATATTGTCGACTTATATCTAAATTGATTAACTTTTTATGAAAATCTATTAAAAATTTATATTTTTATTATAGGGCAGGGCAGGACAATCTGGTTCAATTTGACTCTGAGCAATTGTGTTATGAAAACTGAGCCAGTCATATCATAACAATTAATACATATCAAACAAACAGCTGACAACACCCAGCTAATTCATTTTTGTACAAATGTGTTTTTTTGCTGTTTTTATAAATTCGTCAACTGGTTCTTTTTATCCTATAGGCGGGGTAAAATGTTACAGCCAGGAAGCAAACAGGTCCAATGTCTCATTTTTCATTTCAAAAAAATTTGCATAAATAAAGATACATTATTCAACCAAAACAAAATATAAATTTTATAGGTACATTTTTACAGAGATAACACCGTATTTAAACTTGATCTGGTATTTCATCAGGAATATCCACCAGCAGAAGTGGAGTACTAATAATTCAACTTATCTTTTGTAAATTTGTCTCAAATGATTCTTATTACTACCCAACTATAATGCAAGCTTTTATAGAGTTTATCCAAGAGAACTGTTGAATTTAACTTAAAGAAATCAATACATCTGGTATTTATTTATTAAATTAATATTGAATATGGATTTATCATACTAAATTAATATGGATTTAAAAATTATATTGAGGTCTCGTAAACTAAACAACAGTGCTCACAATCTCACAAAAAAAAACTAACGAAGAAAATAAATTCTTTTGCTATGGATTCTCATACATCGTCGTTTATCTCTTGATTGCGACGTCGTAAAAATTATGGTGATGGCTGGTTATACATCCTTTTCTCTCTACTTTCAAATATTGTATCAAAATTCTCAACCTGATTTAGAGACTTTTTTCTAAAGTTTTCTAAAAACAAAACATAATGTTGTTTAAAAATATCATTTTTAATTATTATTGAAAAGTTTGATATGAAATCATTAGCAAAATAAATTTATAAGATTTTTATGTTATTCAACTTTTTTCCCTGTTCTTTTATTTGTCAAATATACAAATGTCCTAAAACAATAAAATCATACTGTTAACCTATACGTTTTCAATTACAGTTATGTAATTTGTACTCAATTTTCCAATTATATTCGAATTTTGATTGTGATTATCTTGCCAAATAAATATTATCATTGTAAATATATTTCTTTTTAAATAGCCAAATTTCAAAAGTATTTGAGAAATATGTATGGCTATTTGCTAAGAAAATACAGTGATCATTCTTTGTGCATTTCAACCAAATCTCAGATGGTCAAAATTTGTGACAATATTTCAAAATGTCGGTATCCTACTAAAATATTAGTGAATAGTTCGATTGGCATAAAAAAACTTTCTTCTTATAAAATAAGTTAAACAGATCTAATTAAATGAAAAAAAAAAAACAAAATTAAACATTCTAATATCTAAATTCTAAATTCTATTGTTCATTTTAGAATTTTTCAGAAAACCTTATAATTATCATTTAACATTTACTTCTCAGTTCTGTTACTATTATTTATTATTTCAATATCACAAAAATATCACCAAACATATAATATAAATAATCAGAAACATTGTTAATAATAAGAGAAAAAACTTTACTATCGTATACGAGTTTACTATCTAAAACTTGATCTTTATAATTTCTCACGTAATAATAATTTTAATAGTTTAAATTCAATCAGCCTGAGTTACCTTATAAATATCTGTATTTTTCTTGAGATTTACTCATATAAAACAATTTCCGTCTTTAATATTACTAAATCAATTGGCTGATGGTCATTTGTATCGTATGTCATAAGACGTCGATGAAATGCTCCCGAAATCGAATAATGTGACAAAAGAAACCGGTCATCGAAAAGCCACAAAGGGCTGCCTTTGAACTGAGTTTTCTTCTTTCAGGGCTCACAGAAAATAACCGGAATTCGTGAAACAAAAAAAATTCTTGAATGAAGTTCTTCTTATCGGTTTAGGTCTCTTGCCTCTTTCGCCGAAAGGCTATATAGAAATCTTGCTGAGAAAAGCGAAATTTTCATTTGTTCGTTTGGTATTAATACAATTTCGAATCGATTGAACCATAGAATTGTTTTAAATTTAAGACTATGTGAACAAATCAACAATATACTTTGTATTATGTATCTTACGTATCATGAGTATTGTTTTTTTGTTAAAGGTATCTTTTTCATTATCAAGTTTGTACTCTTCAACTCGAATATCGAAAATTAAAAAAAATAACAAATTTCGGAACTATTTTGATATTGAAATACGTATGAGTTAAAAAAAATTCAATTCATTCATTTAAATAATTATTGAAATCATTCAAAAACTGAAGTCAGTCGGAAAATGCACTAATTTTTAACGTTATCACAAACAAAATCAAATTTAAATAGCCAAAAAATTTTGCCAACACGATTAAATATAAATTAAAAACTAGTTTGTGTTGGAATTTTGCCTTGAGGCAAGCTAAATGAACTTTCCGATATGTGTAAATAATCGACTTAATCAATAAAATATAAATTAATTTATGAGTGATTAAAAGTATTCCGAATGGATTTATCACACATTATTGAAAAAGAACAAACACGTTACCTCGGAGTATTTTCTTAAAGCAAATTTTCAAAAATCAAACATTTTTATAATTGAAACAGTTTCCGTAGGACTTTAATGGTTTAGTATGCTCAATAATACCAAGTACTCTACCGTTATACCAAGTAAATCGTCTAATTTTAATTTTAACAAACGTCAAAAAAACTGCTTATCTTCTTAAACTTCGTAATATTTTAGTAAGCTCTATGAGACCACAATATACATCGTCAAAACAGTTTAATAAAAATCGGCTTAATTTTTTTTTTCAACAGTTAATTACAACAAACCGGCTTGGTAGATTTTCACCTAAAACTAATCATTATCATTCCCAACTTATATCATTCGAACTGTTTTTGATTTTTTAAAATCGAATCGTAGTATGAACTTAAATGTGAACGAAAAGTTTAACACTTTTTCCAAATTGACTGACAAACGATACACTCATCGAGATACATCAAATGGCTTTTAAATTCTTGAAATCAGTTCAGACGTTTTTGAGCAAACGTCGATGGAGGGCCTAATTTTGGTAAACGCCAAAGTCGAAAACTTTATTACAAGAAAACGACTCGGTCGATCTTTACCAAAAACTAATCAGGTTGATTCCCAACCAATATCTTTCAAACGGTTTTTGAATTTTCAAAATCGATTCAGAATTGCGAGCTAAAACGTGGACGAAAATTTTCTCACTTTTCTGCTGTTTACAAAGAAATGGCTTGGCTGATCGTCGCGCAAAATTGATTGACGCTAGTCCTCATCGAGATTGAATGACTTTTTAATTTTTCAAATCGGTTCCAGCCGTTTTTGAGAAAACATCGATTTACGGCAAAAAATCTGTTGACTACACACACACACTTTTTCCAAAATTGGTCTCATTCGATTCAGAATGGCTTGAAACGTCGAGAAAACATAAAATTAGCAAATTGGACTTTTTGATGAGTACATAAACATAATAAATTCCTTTTATTTATTATTTCACCTAAATTATTTGAGAAATACATTATCATTAAATATAAATCATTTAACAACTGTAACATTGGTTCGTAAACTTACAGAAATATATATTGTCAGACAATTTTTGTTAATAGTATTTAAGTGTTGACCGCGCCAAAGTGTATATATATATATATATATATATATATATATATATATATTTGTTTAGATGCGTATTTCTAATTTCCATAATACTGTATTGGTACGAAAGATCAAAACGATCGCCGTCAAAGGATCAAATTTTTTCCTGAAAATGATTTCAACACGTGAGGAAAAAAAATAATTGATGTTCCGTTTTCATCTTCCGCTTCAGTGATATTTCTCTCATTTATTTTGCATCAGCAGATATCCAATATTAATTTCAGGAACATTCACCGTACAATTATAAATATTTATAATATTTTCCTATATTGCAGATCGACGGAGTTTAACTAAAAAGTAAATATAATACTGCCGATGCACGAGGGTAGACTATTTGTATTACTTAAAATAAATAATTGCTCTGTAAAATTTGCTATATCATGCTATTAAACAGCGTAATGCTTTGTTTTCGAACAATGCAATCATTTCATTGTAAAGCTTCATGAATTCGGAGTATTTAATAATAATCCGCGAATATATAACGTATATGATAACATTCTAATTGGGATTTAATTAATTCGAATTGTTTATACAAATCAGCAATAAAAGTCTAAATTAAAAATTTCTCTCTATGCACCGATTGCAAAAACTATGTTTATATTAAATATAGGGAAAAGTTATTCGTTGCTATACAAAAACTCAATAGATAATAGAGCTGTTTTTACTGTATTTAAATAATAGGAAAAAATATATGAAATACAAATTTATAAAATTTGAATAGGATATTACACTATTACAGCTTTGTTTTGATTTTATTCACATATAATTTTGTAATCATTTTTACAGAGAAATTTATGTTTTTGCCAGAAAATCAGACTTGCAGATTTTATGTTTGTTTAAAGTTTCAAGTTATTTTCGTTTTCCTGGACTTTTTTAGAAAGTACAAAATTATTTCACCTCGTTTACGCATAAATCTTGAACCAATTATAAAAATTTAAAAACCATTCTGCAGATATTAGTTAGGAATCTTGCTGATTAGTTTTTGAAAAAAGATCGTCAGTCAGAAAACGCACTAATTTACGAAAAAAATGGGCAGTTTTTTCGAAATTATATGAAACATAATATGCTATTATATGAAAAATATATGAAAGATATGAAAATATAATGAAAAGTAATTTAATTATGAAAATTTATTGAAGTTTTGTATAATGAGCTGCGTCTTTGGGATATACCAGCGCTTGTTTCTGCACAATTAAGAGTGGGGCTTGAAGGTCCCCGGGTGAAAAAGCCCACCATCATTATCTCAAAAGCAAAAAACGTATATTTTTTTAATAGTACTGTTTTGGTACTATGTACTAAGTACTGAATTTTAAAAGAAATAAATAAAATTAATATTTATTTCACTTCTGCTGTTGCATATTTCTGACGAAATACCAGACCAAAGTTGTTTACTGTGTTATCTCCATAAATATGCAGCCATGAAATTAGTATTTTGCATTGCTTGAATAATGTAGCTATTGTTCTGTAAAATTTCTTTAAAATTAAAACAAGAAATTGGACCTGTTTGTCCTCCTGGCCGTCTCAATTTACCCCACATATAAGGCTACAAAAGCTAGGTTAAAACTTCTTGAAAAACTGTATGAAAAAAAAATTTTTTTTAATCATAAATTAGCTGGAGATTTTACTGAATATGGTCACATAGCTGCTCGTTTGATAAGTGGTATATGTGTAATTTGTTTGGTTTCTACTATATAATTGCTCAAAGTCAACTTGGATCATTGTGCTCTATCCTGCTTTATGTTAACTAGAAAATATCAGTTAAAAATCGCATTGATTACTTTTTACTGAGAGCAAAAACTTAGTTTTCAATATAATCATTTAAATATTTTATCTAAATAGTTAAATGCTGCTTGTATTGTTTAAATAGATTATTTCCACGTTAGGAAAGTTCATGAGTTCAAAATGCCATTTATATTTGCATTAAAACAAATACAATAAAACTATAATAAAAATAAAATAATACGCACATTGCCCACAAAATAAGGCGTACGAGTATATTCTGAGAATTATAAAATCCATCTCTACCTGGAGTATTTTTTATACTGACTCATTTTAATTAATTCTATAATTATTTTGCATGAGATTCGAATACCTCATTATCAACTTATGGTATTACGACGTATGCCAAACAGAACAAAAGAGCAAAAAGCGAGGTCGTTATTAAAAGATAAATGCGCTACTCCACTTCTATGCAAAAGCAAGAAAATAAATACATCATAGTTACGTCGCTTTCTGCAGATGAAAAACAATCGCACAACAAAAGAAAATAAAGGATAACATTGCGCTTTTACACAATGTTCTTTCACATTTCCCATTCCATCTACCCAAGGATGATAATCATACCGAAGTGTTAGCGGTCTTTGAAAGCTTTGCGATTTCCAACATAAAAGTCTGTTCTTGATTAATCCGTAATTGCACTTTGAAGTTTACAGCCATCCAACGTTTTATTATCCACAAATATATACCCATTATTTATTAAACGCGCAAATGTGTTTTTGTCTTAGGGACGCGCAGAATTCATCGATGCAGGACGATAGTTCGAAAATTCTGTAATCTTACCCAGATATATTATCCTAATATAAAATTATATTCTGATTTAATCATTTATCAATGGTTTAAATTAGGGATAAATTTAATACTGAACCTTAATGTTTCTACTTTAAACTACTCTAAAACACTTGGTATGTATGGCAATGCTATGTTACAGGGGCATACGCATTATCATATGAGTTGGTAGTAACAAACTGTCAAAAAGTTATGTATTTGCTTTGCGATCAGGCGTTTAACATATAAATCTACCTGCCTTAATTAGTATATAATTTACCAGCCCTCCTATCCACTTATTTACCTGTTTAAGTGTTAATTCAATAATCTTAATTAATCTACGTTAATCTACGTTTCTACCTATGTATTTACCTGATAACTTGCACACAGGTTTATTAGCATATTTATACACCTACATATATTTTTCACACCTTTCTATATGCCTGTTTTTCTGTCTATCTGGAAAGAAGTCTATTTTTCTTTCTGCTTTGTGGTTTATCTGCATATTCACTTGTATGTATTTTAACCTTTATGTCTATTTTTCTGTGTTGATCTGATTAAGAAACTTTCTTGTTTACTTATCTATCTGTCATCATGTCAACCTGTATATCATTCTACCAGTTTAGCAGTCTATCTCACTATATTTCTTATTCACCTATTCACCTGTGCATCCGTTTACATGTCTACCTGTTTACTTATGTAACAGGTTTACCTGTCCACCTGTCTACCCATACACCTTTCTACCTGTACAGCTGTCAACTCGTCTACCTCTCTCTGTCCACCTGTATATATATATCCACTGGTCTATATTAAACATATAGATTGTTTAACTATCTTCTGTATACCAGTACATGTCTGTCTTTCTGTTCATATATCTATCTTTCTATTTGTTTACCTGGCATGTCCACTTATCTACTGTATGCTTATCTACCTGTATACCTGTTTTCTGTCTATTTGTTCACAAATAACTATTTGTATTTGAATCATTATAATAATTTGTAATAGTCATTTCTTTCAAAAATGTATCTTTTTTTTTCTGCAACTCTGAAATTGGAGAGAGTATGCTTTCGCGAAAATATTTGATTCAATCAAAACGTATGCTCCATTCTCTCAAAAACTTTTATTCTTGCTCCTTATCTTTGAAACGTCTAGACTTACCTATGCCAAAAATTAATCAGCGCGTCTCCACATCTATAGGAATCAAATGCTTTTTGAACCATAAATAGATTTGTTATTTAAAAAAATTTCATCGATTTTTTCTAATTTTAGAGTATGCCAAAATGATCAGGAGGTCTTAGAATGTAGAGATATCTAATGCATATTTTCATTTTCTATTTTTTACTATTATTAACTTCCCGTAGGGTAAGTTATAGTAGTCGCAAAAAGGTCGAAAATAAAAAATTGTATATATTTTTACGTTTCAAAACCTTCTGAATATTTTGACATACCTTAAAAAAAAACGGATGTGTGTGTGTGTGCGGATTCAAATTTTCGTCGACGATTTTAGGAACACGATTCAACCGATTTCAATTATTCAAAAATATCAGATTTGCTCTTGATAAGGAAACGTGCTGATTAGTTTTTGGCATAAGCAAGTCTAATCGTTTCGAAGATACGGGGCAAGAAGTGAAACAAACAGTAACACAACAGTAAGTAAAACTAGCTGTAAGTGGAATTCTGTCTTGAGGCAATTATGGCATCGTGCCTTAAGGCAAATTGCTGGAACTTCCCGTACCGTAACGAAATGTTTGAGGAATACTGTATGTTTTCAAATAGAGTATTATAAAATATTGTAAAATTGTCTAATATTTATAAGAATTATATAAACTGAATTGCAGAGTTGAAATTATTTGTGAAGTATATTAGAACTATATTCAGAATTAAAAATAAAATCTGAAATATTTTTGATATACATAAAACTAAAAAAAAAAGAAAAAATGGAACAAAATTTTTTTTTTCCAAAATCTATTATTTTGTTAAGGCAAGCAGAAAGTTCTTTGAATCATTTAAATCGGACGCTTAGCTCTTTCAAAAACTGCCATTTTTTACATATTTAGCTCCGTATCTTCAAAATGGCTGGGCCTGCCTTTGCCAAAAACTAAAACACTTCTCCCAATCATTACTAATTGAATGTTTTTTAGATCATTTAAATCGGATACACCGTTCTCTCAAAAATTCGATTTCTATTTTCCGCACTCTTTGCTCCATATCTCCGAAACGGCTGGACCTGCCTTTGCCAAAAACTAACCAGCTCTATTCCCTATCAATAGGAATCGAATGTTTTTTGAACCATTCAAATCGGTTGATCCGTACGCCCGAAAACGTTGGCGAAAATTTGTATCCATACATACATACACACACACACACACATTCATTTTTTCTGAAGTATGCCAAAATGTTCAGAAACCTTCAAAAACGTCGAGAAATGTAAAAATTTTCAATTTCGATTTTCGGCCCATTACAATAACTTACCCTACGGGAAGTTAAAAAATGCCATTTGGCGGTCAAAAATGATCATTAGACATATGCACATCAAATTATCAGATATTTTATAGAAATTTTAACAATAAGTATACATTTTGTTTACATTCCTATGGGTTCCGTATCAATGTTTAGCCGTTTGACGGCGACGCGGCGCTTACGCGCTTCAATATTTCGTCTTTATGCAGTCAAAGCAGTACATCTGCTTTAAAAAAAAGTTCAGAATTTCTAAAATATTTCAAAATATTTTTTTTTAAAAAGTTTTTTTTTTCAAAAAAAAGTAAATTTTTGCCAAAAATTTTTAGTTTTTCAAAAATCTAATTTTTTCAGAGTAAATGTTTTTCAAAAATGTTAATCTTTTTACAAAAAAATAATTTTTGGTGCGGGAAGTTCCAGCAATTTGCCTTAAGGCACGATGCCAAGCGCCCCACTAGTTTATGAATAGGTTCAATGGTTGTCTTGATATGTATTGCTTATTATTGTCCTGTAGTTAGTTTTGTTTTCACAGTGTAGTTTTTTAAAGTCAAATTGAATCTACTCGCCTCGACCTTCCCAATTGAACGTCTGTTAATTTTGCCTGTTGTAGACGTGAACAGTTTGATTATTATCAATATATAATATATAAATCAATATCGATTTATTGAACAATTTGTCCATCCCTATGTGACATTTCGTTTATCGTTTTTTGCATCGAGATCTGAGTTGTCTTCACTTCGCTGCAGCGAGCGCATTCGATGTTATTCGATTATGTAGTTTTTGCTTTGGAGAGACTGTTTTGCAAAATTACTATTTCACGTTACAATTTTTAATGGGAATGCTTCAACGGCGCTGAATAATATATTAGAACAGAAGCCCTGAAGCGTTTTATAAATTGATTATTTCTGCATATGAACGAAAAGACTAGAACGATGCAAAAGCTTTGAATAGTAATAAATATAACGAGGTGTTTTTTAAATAGTAATTTAAAATGTAGACGTATCATATCGATTTTAATTAAAGATATTTTCTAAGGGATAATGCATAACATGAAACAGAAAAGAAATACTCTAGCTCAATGATGGTAACTCTTATCCGCGGACCTTTAAGCCTCGCTCTTCACCATTCCATGTATTTTAATTTAATTTTGCCATAATTATAGTTTACTAATACCACGTTTATAATTAAATGTATATTTCTATTTAATTCTTCATTATATATTTCTATTTTATTCTTGAGTATAAAAAGCAACATTTTAATAATTACAACGAAATATTCCATGTGGTTTTATAAAACAAAATTAAAAAAGTGCCTTCACCGCGTACGTGCGATTATAAATTAAATCCAAAGCTTTACCATGAACAATTTAAGCCGCAGCCACTTGAAGAGGGGATCAGAAACTTTTTTCGATTCCCACATAAAAAACACGCACCAAAAGAGATAGGTTTAAGTGCAAAGTTTCAACGTTGATATTTTCATTGTACTTTTACATCTACATCGATGAGATGGCTAATAATAAATTCTGTGCTTTTTTAAGCTCTGAGTGCACCAATATTTTTTTCGAACTTTTATACGCCTGGGAAAATGGCATTAAAATACATTGATGGCTACATGAAAGTAAAATTACGATATTAGGATTAAAGTGACAAAAAGTGACAAAAATAAAAATTCAAATTTTGCACATTTGCAGCACAAATTTTAGAGATAAAAATAATTATTTAACATTAACATCATTATTATTGTTGTTGTTGAATAGTAATTAAAACTAAATGGCCTAAAAAACTAAAATAAACTATTATGGAAAAAATTCCCAACGTTCTCGGTTTTTAATTGATTGAACCGCTGCAATACTACTTAAAGTGAACATTTTACAAGTATAAAATTAATATTTGTTAATAATTGGTTTATATTTTACATATTCATTAGGTTAAGAACACAGTCAAGGAATCATTAATATTTAACAAAACTATAGAAAAAGACAACTATTCCAAAACATTTATTAGATTGTAAGATAACAGAAATGTACAATTCAAAAATATTATCCAATTTACAAGCACTTAGACACCTGTTGTGGAAAATAAATACATAATTGTGATAAAATATCGAATCGATCACATGAATGGATCTGCGTTTCATTATTACCATCTATTCATTTAAGTTAATTAATATCATTAAATTATTTTAGAAGATAAAAAAACTATATATGTATTTATTACAGTGACTGGCAAATTAAATAAACAACTTTATATTTAGTGCAATAGTTGCATTCAAGGTAACCAACTCATTCCTAACTGCACTAAGTAAAAAATAATTATGTGCAGCAGTTTTTCTTGACATCATCCAGGTCTGGCATATGGGTTTGCTCTACAAATTGAGCAAAATTTTTCAAATCTTAATTATCTAAGAGAACATGACAAATTAACATTAAAGAAAGACTCTCCTCACCAAAATCAATCCATTCTCGTGTTATTCGAGTTAGTGTTCACTATACGAATTTCTGTTTAATAATCAAAATCTTTAATTCATTTTCTCAAGAAAATTTGAAACAAATGGTTTGAAAAATTCCGGAGAACCGAAAGAATAAGCCCAGAGAACATAAAATATTTTTGTAAATTATTCTGGCAGAAATAGACATTTTTTAAGAAGCTAAAAATATTTGTATAAATTAATCTGAAATATCTACGTACTCCTTAATAAAATTTTGGATTTATAACACATAAAATATATACACTCACGTTTTAAGCCGTTATTTAGGAACACATGTCATAAAAAGGAAAATAACTTCATTACTATTTAAATATGCACCGTGAGATTGAACCACTTGCTTTACCACTATTTTTACAATGTACTTTGTCTCAAATAATACTAAATAATGCAAACATCTTCGTCGTGATTCATAAGACCGTGATTTCTGTGCGATCGTAATTTTGGTAATAAGTACATTCTCGTATATAAGTTCATTCATTATTCATGAGTTCATTTTTTCTTGAAACCTCTTCCGCCGTCGTAAATTATATTATAATAACGTATTAAAGGTATACTATAATAACAATTTAAGTACACCATTTTATGATGTACATGTCAATTAATCATTTTTATAACGATGTTACTTGGGATAATGATTATGATGTGAATGGACTGGATTTATGGACTAGTTAAATTTAGAACAAATTTTAGTTTGATAAGGCGCATTAAGGTGCGAGTTATGAAAATATTAGGAGAATTGAGTTAAACTTGAGTTTATTACTTTAATATTAAAAAAATATATATAATAAATGACACCATATTCGAAACAAAGTACATATTGAATACTACTAATATTTTATATCAAAGTAGTGATTGAAGCCTATTATCTGATGCGTACCGTGTCTCAAAAGTAGTAATCTGAATAATAAATTTTAGTTAAATTTGCATTTGCATTAGTAAAGAAATGTGTTTTATCACTATTTTTTATAAAAATGCGTTTGTTTTTTTTTTACTCAATAAGCGAGATAAAATGAGATAGCAAGGGGCCGAACAGATACTATATGTGTCATTTCTAATTTTAAAAGAATTTTAAGATGGCATTTAAGTAAAAATAACTACATCATATAAACATTTTGAATAATGTTCATTAGTATTATTTACCAATTACTAATAAAAATAAATAAATATACTCATTATGCACACATTTATTAGTCACAACCATTATACACACATTCATATAATGACAAATTATAAATTATATATTATAATAGCATTAAAATATGTGAAATATTTAAAAATAATAATATAATTGAAGTCATACTTCAAATATGACATGACATGACATGATCGGTTTGTCATTATAATTAGTGACATGAACCTTCGTTAGAGAAATTCTTTCACACAGTGGATTATTTTAAACAACGCCTAAGAAGTATGGTTTTCGCAACTTCACTCATCATGTAATTGTAAAAGAAATCCATGTAATTAAATTAATGATTGCTTGTATTTTTTTTACTTTTTTGCTGACGATATAATCTCATTGTTTAAACAGCTGTGAAATCTTCCTAGCCTAAAAATTGTTTTATTTTAATAACTTCAAAGATTTATAGAAACTACAAATAACATAGAAATAATTTCTAATCAATAAACTTACGTTTAGTACATGGCCCGTATGTTTAATTTGTTTTATTATTTTTAAGGAACAGGGTAAAATATTCTTCTGATTCAGACATTTTTCATTAAATCAAGATTTGTTCTACGATGTAACTTTAAAATGTTTATTTATCTATGTCGATTTCTTTTTTGATATTGGTACTCATACAACGTTGATGCCGGTACGCATACAACTACAGAATTCTATTCACATACGACGGCTAATCACAATCGACTCGTATAGAAATGATCTCGAGAGCAAATAACGAACAGTTCGGGCGTTACGGACTTCCGTTGCATTTGTACGGATTTACACCCTAGTCGCGCCTAAAGAAGTTTTACTTCAACCAGTTATATTTTGGATCTCAAGTACATAGTAACATATCAGTGTTGATTATAAAACATCATTGCTTTTGAAAAAAGTGCTCCCCATAAGACTTCACTTCACTATGATCCCCCACTCCGTTTCCGGATTATAACTATCTGACAAATCGCATCATTGCTCAGGATCTTGATTCTTTTTTCTTGTTAATAAATAAGGTCCGACAGAGGAATAGTCGGTGGTCACTTAGACGGAATTCCGTAGTAGTTTTTAGGTCAGTGTATCACATCCGACGCGTGACATGTAGCATCACATAACACAACGCGACGTAAATGGACATTCTTACATCTACGAGTCGCATTTATTTCAATCTTGCTCTTAAATGTACTGGCTTATGTACAAGAGAACCATATATATATATATATATATATATATATATATATATATATATATATATATATATATGTACTAGCTGCCCCAAAAAACGTTGCTTTGCCATAAAAAATATTTTTAGAGTTTTTTAAATATTAAACGCATTGATTGTGAATGTAGAAGTATGTAGTCAATAAGTGAAAAAACAGCTAACACAAATAATATGGATGGTTTACCCACTTCAAAGCATGCCTCATATAAATATTTATGAGGCACATTGATAGTCATTAAGTCATTGCAAGTGCCAACCTAATCTGAAACTGATTTCATTTTAATTGAATAGGGGCGATAGGCAGATTCAATGTTTCAATATATCATTACCGCGATTTTTATTAATTCATGATTTTTTTAATGAAGAAAGAAATCTAATAATTCAATTTTGAGTTATGCTTTGGCTTGTCAAGAAAATCTCTTGACATTTTAAAAACTGAAAAAATGTATAGTTTTGTCTTAGGCTTGTATGATATCTTCTACATTTTATGTAGCGTGATTTAATAATGATTTTATTATGTCCTTTGTAGAATTTATAAAATAGAAATTTGTGGAATATTAGATAAAATCAAGAAAAGTGCGCAAAATATTAATGAAAATTAAAACCTTATTGAAAAATGTTGTATTGATGTCAGTTTTTCAGTACTGTTGATTATTCAAAATCCTAATTTAGAGAAAAAATTTCGTAACGGTCTACTTTGTTTACGAAAGCATTATTAAATTGATTAAATTCGTAATTTCATGGTGATTCGTGTTGAATTTATTAAAGTGATTTGACTTGTGAAGATGTGAGTGATTCACCGCTTTTGTGCTTATTTATTGTTGCTCTTTTTAGTGATTAAATTTATTTTTATTGCCTTTTTAGTGTTTTAGTAAAACCGTAGTGGGTGGTGCAATGTTGACTTCCTAGTTCAGCAGTCGGCAAACTTTTTCCTAGAAATGCTGATGTAATCTATTATTTATATCTATATTTATTTTGTAGTTAAAATATTTTATATCAAATAACACAGATTGTTTCTTTGCAGGCAACAAGCAAGTAATTGGAACCTTCCATAAAAATGGTTTCTTCAACTAAATGTAAGTAATTTTAATTTCCAATGCCTTTGATACCGTCACACGTTTTCAAATGAATTTATAAAAATTGCAGTAGTAGTATTTGTAAATTTTAATAGCACCGTTTGTGTATGTAGGCAATAATTTATACCCCGCAATATGATAATATACACTTTAAAACAATCTTTTTTAATCAATTCATAAAACTTCAACTTCAACTAAATGTAAGTGATTTCAATTCCTAATCATGCGTTGGTACGGTCACAGGTTTGCAAATGAATTTATAAAATGTGCAAAAGTAGTATTTTATAAATTATTACCGAATTTTCTATGTATGTAGGCAATAATCTATATTCCGTAATATGATAATAGACATTTTAAAACAATCTTTTTTTTAAACAACTCGTCAAACATTTATGATTGTATAAAGAATAGTTAGAAATGGTTGAAAAAGTGAGAGAAAACTGCATATTCACTAAAATTCAAGATTTCTACATAAGATGATTCAATTATGAATTATACATACCAACAATTTCATTTATCAAAATAAATTCGAGAACAAATCCTACAAAATTCCCTCTATGGGACAGCGTAATGTTCCGGTCACATACCGATATTTTTATATTTTTATAAAATAGTTATATTTTTTAGTGAGATCACCCATAAATTTATTTCTTTAGCGTCGTCAAGACAACCAATATCGAAATTTATGACGTTTGCTAAGATTTTTATGCACTTATTGAAGTGCATATATAGTAGTGCGACATTATGATCTGAGGGACGTGAAAACCACAGTTTATTTATGCCGAATATTTTTTTAAATAGTATGTTTATTTTTTGTTTGCCTATGTAGACTTATAATTACAAATTATTGCCCGCCAAATTTTTTAGGATGCAAATAATAAATTTGGCCAATCGAGAATTAATAGGTAAACCATTTTGATTAGTAGAAGGCGTAAACTATATCATATTATTCTTAGTGATTTTATATATTTCCGAATATCCAAAAATTCAAAATGAAGCTTATACAAGTTATACAAGTTAACCAAGTTTCAAATTTATGGTTTTCGTAGACTTCATATCTCAAGTTGAGTCCAGCCATTTCCAGGAATTCTTAGCCATTAATTAAGTTTTAAGCCTTATAATGGGCTATCGTTTCTAATCAGGTAGTTTATCTTTGATGATTGAAAAGACGATTAAAAGTTGAACATCAATAAGTAAAAATAATTGATATTTTGATTAAGATGCTCTGTATCAATGTAATATCATTTCACAGTGCCATACACGTTCGTTATAAGTCACTGAAACTAAAAAACAATGTTAACCGTTTCCAATCTTAATTATAAGTCAATTTCCCGTCTAAGTATATTACCTGGATACCTATATAAGGGTCTATAACGATGATCGGTTCTT
>NW_020537758.1:53790221-53811584 GCF_003426905.1 Ctenocephalides felis
AAGAATAATAAGTAAGAATAAGAACTTGTTCAAATAAAAATACTACAACTTCTTCCCTTGAACCTTTTCTCAAAATAGTATAGAATTCTATCACTTACTTACCTCCGAAACATGAAATGGTTGGACCTGGACTGCAGAATTAAACGAATATTTATTTTATCTATTTTAAGCACTAAAAATAATTATATTATAAATTACGCCCTTTATATAAAGCTTATGAAGGTAGTAATATATAGTGTCTATGGAGGAATAGAATTTAAATTTTTGGAAAACCATATATATGTAATCTTCAGTTATAGTGAGTATGTATCATAGTATTACCTGGCTGTAGTGTAAGTTATAGTAATCCAAAATAAACGAAATGAATTTCTTAGCATATCTTTACATTGCAAAGATTTCTGAATACTTTGGCATACCTTGATTCGAAAAAATTAATGTGCATGTTCGTATGTATGAATGGGTACTATAATTCGTCCACGATTTTGGGTATTCTGGTAGACAAGTAAATAGGTAGGCAGGTTAACAAGTATACTGCTACAGCTACAGGTAATTGGATGAACAGGTGGTAAATAGATGGTCAGGTAGACAAGAAAACCAGATGGACGGGCAGACATGTAAACATATACATAGGTAAAAACATAAATAAGCAGACCGGAATTGCAGACAGGTGAAGAGGCTGACAGGTAGGCATATAGACAGATCATAAATTATATGTAATTTAAAAAAATATTTTTGATAAAATCGCTCATTTACACAAATCGAAAAGTTCATGCAACTTGCTACAAAAGCCACTGTTAACTAATTTGTGTTTTATCATTTTTAATGCCAACTCTTATTGCCGCCACTGTTTGCAATATCGGAGTGCTTCCGCACAAACTCCACCCAAGGATTTTTTCTGTTTTTAAATTTTTATACGTGTCGATGGACTGTAATGTTATTTTGAAACTTTTCTAGTTCATATCCGTACACGTACATGCTACACATGTTTCCAGTCCAAAGCGATAACGAGAATATTCTGTTGCCGAGAGTTTATGGCGCACTTTATTTTCTATTCAAATGTGTTTGATTAAAGTTACGGCGAACGTTCGATGTGTATTTATATTGTTGAATTTGCAATCCTAAAGCGCCGTAATGTAATGTATATTTTATGCCAGTTCGGATATCAAAGTTGGTTGGTAATATATTATTATTGATTTTTAGAAATTAACTCGGAGGAAATTTGTAATTTTATTCGGAAAAGTGCAACACATTTGTGATATATTAACTTCCCGTAGGGCAAGTTATAGTAATCGCAAAAAAATCGAAAATGAAAATTTTTATATATCTTTACGTTTTAAAGGTTTCTGAACATTTTGGCATACCTTAGAAAAAATGGATGTATGTGTGTGTGTGTGTGTGTGTGTACGTGTGTGTATGTATGTGCGGATAAAATTTTCGTCGACGATTTCGGGAACACGGATCAACCGATTTGAATAATTCAAAAAACATTCGATTCGTACTGATAAGGAGACGTGCTGATTAGTTTTTGGCGAAGGCAGGTCTAGCCGTTCCGAAGATACGGGGCAAAAAGTGCCGAAAACGGTAACTCAGGTTTTAAGAGAACGGAGCGTCCGATTTTAATAATTCAAAAAACATGTTTACTTATATTGATTAGGTGAAGAACCGATCAAATTTTCATAAAGGCAGGTCTAGCGGTTCGGAGATCTAATGAAAAAAGTAAAAAAAATGCCATTGCGGCTCAAAAATGATCATTAGACTTATGCATATCAAATTATCAGATAGTATAGAGATTTAACAATAAGTATGAATTTGGTTTACATTCCTATGATGTATGGTTCCGTACCAATGTTTACGCGTTAGACGGCGACGTGGCGCTTACGCGCTTTGATATTTTGTCTTTATGCAGTTAAAGCAGTACGATTGCTTTGAAAAAAAACTTTAGATCTTCCAAAATATGTCAAAATAAAAAAAAAAAATTTTTCAAAAAAAAAAAATTAAAATTTTTTTTTTCTTTTTTATATATTTTTTTTCTAAAAAAAAGTAATTTTTTGTCCAATTTATAGTTTCTTAAAAATCTTATTTTTTTGAAGTAAATTTTTTTCAAAAATGTTAATTTTTTTTTTTTTTTTTAAAAAAAATTTGGTACGGGAAGTTCCAGCAATTTGCCTTAAGGCACAATGCCTTAATTGCCTTAAGACAGAATTCCACTTACAGCTAGTTTTTTGTTTATATCAACAATATAATCCAATGTTGATATCAAGCGAGCTTGATGTCAAGCAGTAGTGACAACGTTTTTTACTTGTAAATATAGGTAGCAATATAATTTCCGGTTGTATTTGCTTCTATCAGCAATTGCTGAATAAATAAAATAAACATCGGTATTGGTGAATCAAAGCGCGTAAGCGCCGCGTTGCCATTTATCGGTTAAACACTTATGAATTTTTGTTCGGATCCCATAAAAATGTAAACAAAATATGTACTTATTATTGAAATCTTATCATAAAATATTTCATATATTTAATGCTCATATGTCATTTTTGATTGCCAAATGATATTTTTCAACCTTTTTATTGAACCTCTGAATTTGCTGGACCTGCCCGCCCAAAAATTTTGCTAACTCTTCATTGCGCCAAGTCAATGAATTATTCAAATCAGACGCTCTGTTCTCTCTAAAACTGAATTTTCATGTTTTGCACTTTTGTACCATATTATAGAAACCTACCTTTGTTAAAAACTATTCGACGACCTATTCATTAATAGTAATAGGTTCATGCACAAACATTTTCATTTTCAGTTACCTTACACGAAAGGTATCTTCATGGAAGACAATACACCAAATAGTTGTAAAGGATATTTCGATTAGCTGACGTTTTGAATTATATTTTTCCGTCATCTATAAACGCATCGTTTTAATAACTGAAATAACCTATTAGAGGTATGCGCTACACACGTAAAAGAATTTGATTTTTTTTAACAAAAATGATTTTTAAGTTTTTGAGTTAGAAAGATTTTGAGAAGAATTTTGTTTAGAATGATGTGAACGGTTAATGTGGTTCATTCATTTGGTAACATTGATTTACCTTCTCGTGCATCAAAGTGGTGAAGCAGATAATATAGTTCATATGATAAGAGACAGCTTTTGAAAGTCAAAAACTTGATGCCGAAAATCGATTGTTGTACAATTTGCACTCTTAGCTTATTCGACGGCGTTAAAAAATAAACGCATTTCCGAAACAAAAGCATAAAATGTTCTCCGAACCGTGCATCGTGATAGCACCGAGTTGCAAAGTCAATAGAGTCGTCGAGGATTGATATCATAATCCATTGCGCGAACACGTCCGTTGGCATTGTTTGCTTGTTATTAAACGGCAAATAAAACCTACTGAATGCAAACCGACGGATAATTCTGCGTGAAGCGCTGCTGAGCCCCTTGTTTACATTGAATGTTATAATTTGCAGACGCGAGAATCGGTGGAGCGCGAAGAAAACTAAATGCTGACCATTTGTAAACTCGATCTACGAATATTTAAACATGTTATAACTGCGGTTAGAAGTATCGAGACGAAGTATTAATAGAGACTCTAAAAACGTATCGATTCTAAAGAAGTATCGCAGCGAAAGTACTGATCGTCGAAATCAAAGTATTTTTCAACGATACAACAATTTTTTTTTTATTTTATTGTACATAGCAAACTATACACACAGTACATTCAGCTACTTTACAGGTATATTTTATTTGACAGCGGGAGAAGGATCGCTATCCTGCGATAGCACCTTCTTAGATATTATGTGTAGTAAATCATTGCAGTTTCTTTTTCTGAGACGCTTTGGCGGTAGAGGCTTGAGCAGGTCACACGATAATTAGTTTGGATGACGACTTAGGCGAGCTTTGTATCTGGAGCAGTAATGATTGATTTCTTCTTTTATAATTGTAATTCTGAGATCTTGATGTATTAACCAGTTGGCGACATATTTTGAAGCGTTCGCGATTTCTTTCAAAATTTTGTTCTGAAACCTCTGTCGAATAGTTATGTTTGATTTACTGGCCGCACCCCATAGTTGTAAGCCGTCAGACCATATTGGTTTAATAATTGTCTTGTATATTAGGAGTTTATTTTCTAATAAAACAATTTGTAACCAGCTTTTGCCTTAAATCGGGCGACATTGATATCGTTAACCTCCCGTAGGGTAAGTTATAGTAATCGTTCATAAATCTAAAATGAATATTTTTGTATATATTTTTCAAGTTTTGAAAGTTTCTGAACATATATTAGAAAAAATGGATGTGAGTGTGTGTGGATACAATTTTTCGTCCACGGATCAACCGATTTGTAATGCTCAAAAAACATTCGATTCCTACTGTTGGCGAGACTGAATAGATTTTGGCAAAGAAGGTCTAGCCGTTTTGAAGATAAGAATCCAAATATACAAAATATTGTAGTTGTTGAGAGGATCCGATTTGAATGATTCCAAAAAAATGTTTATTTCATGCGGAAGCAATAAAATGTTCATTTTATTTTTCTTTTATGTGCAATATTTATTTCTTTGAATTTCGAACATAATTTCGATTTTAATCAGATTCGGATTATAGATTGAAGTCAATACAATTTGTGTAAACATTTTGTATTTTAATATAGCAAATATTATGAACTTAATATGATTCATTTTCTTCTGCTGGGGGCATATATTAACTTCCCGTAGGGTACGTTATCGCAAAAAAATCGAAAATGAAAATTTTTATATATATTTACCTTGGATAAAATGGATGTGTGTATGTATGTGTGTGTGTGTGAATGCGGACACAAATTTCCTCGACGCTTTCGGGAACACCGATCAATCGATTTGAATAATTAAAAAAATATTCGATTCATGTTGATAAGGAGACGTGCTAATTAGTTTTTGACGAAGCCAGGTCTAGCCGTTCCGAATATACGGGCTAAAAGTGCCGAAAACGGTAACTCAGTTTTTAAGAGAACAGAGCGTCCGATTTTAATCATTCAAAAAACATTTTTGAACAAGATGAACAACTGATAAAATTTTTGGAAAGGCAGGTCCAGCGGTTATGGACTCTCAATAAAAATGAGTTAAAAAGATGTCATTTGGCGGTCAAAAATATTTTTTGGACCTATGTACATCAAATTATCATATTTTATGGAGATTTTAATAATCTGTACACATTTTGTGTAATTTTTTTTTTTGGATTCCGAACCACGATTTTAATTACGGTAAGGGAAGTTCCAGCAATTTGCCTTAAGGTACGATGCCATGCATCCTACTAGTTTTTATCTTGCTATATTTTTTGAGTATTAAATACTAAAAATATCGTTACAGTAAGGTATCGTGCTGAAATAGTGATTCCAAAAGTGCAAATTAACAAGAGCGCAATGTCAATACTTTCAATTAGTACACGAACCCAAACTGCCATTATATTATATTTTATTATATACTATTTGATCAGATTTAGTTCTGCATATTCTATTTAAGATAATCCATCCTGTTTAAAAATCTCGTTTTCCCAAAACGTATGGAGACGATGTTGCCTTAAAAATATGTTCCTAAGGTTTTTGCAAGGAAAAACGTGTAAGAGTCGACTTATTGCGAACAGACTGCTATTTTAGTTTCCAGTTTTTCCTCACAATTCGTTTCCCGTGCGAGTTACCACGGAAAAGTTAGCTCGGTTAAGTTATTTACGTCGGGCGTGATATTACTTCGGTTCAATTTATACACCTAAAGTTTGCCGTGCGGTGCACATGTAGTGTTGTTCGGGTAATAAGGTATTTCGATTTTATAGTGATGATACTCGGGGCGTTTTAATGCATTTCAATTATGGCGTTTATAAGCACCTGTGAGCTGAATTAACAAACCCTTTTCCAAATAACCTTCCTGCCAAGCATTATTTGGCGCGACCATCTAATCACTATAAAACAGAAACTGAGTGAGTCGTTATTGTATAAAGATAAAGGGAGTCTGAAACTGCATCTCTAATGAATTCATTAGAGCTGCGGCAAAACCGTTTACGATCAAAGCACCTCAGGACGTCCAGGAAACTAGAAATTGTGCAGTTAATCATTTATGATGGTAAAATTATGATTCTGAAATTGTATTTCGGTAAAGATATATCAGTTCAGCCTTTTGTAAATTATTACTATTTCAAATATTTTAGCCCTGTGTATGCATTTTGAAGTTCAGTAATTTACTAACATTTTTTTCTTCACACCAATACTGGGCTAAAATAGTAAAATACCGACTCGAAAATTTCCTGATCCGAATTATTCAAATCAGAAATATCTTATTCGAATCAACTTGATTTAAGTCTATATAATGGACAAACAGAAACTAACACAATAATAACCACCAATGTACTTATTCAGTATATAAATATGTATGATCAAAGTTTATAATAATAATCATTGAGTTTTTTAAACAATATACTCGACAAAGTAGAGATTGTAAACTATCAAAAATACTAGTGGTGTATAGAATCGTGCCTAAGGGCAAATTGCTGGAACTTCCTGTACTGTAATAGAATGTTCGAAGAATATCAAATGTTTTCAAATATATTATTATAAATACTGTAACTTTTTTTTATTCGTATTTTATAGACAAAATATAAAAGCAAAGAAATTGGACGATGATGTTCATATAAATTTACATAAAAAGTAAATAAACAAAACCTAATGATCTCCTAATGATCTCCTTCGATGGGGAGTTCGAAAAAAGAACCTGATCTCATAATTCTATGAATTATATAAACTGGATTTCACAGTTGAAATTATTTATTTCGAGTATTTTAGCTAGAATTATAATTAATCGGATGCTTTGTTCTTTCAGAAACTGCTATTTTTTAAATAACTAGCTGCGTATCTTCGAAACGGCTGGACCTGTCTTTGCCAAAAACTAATCACCACTTCTCCCCATTATTACGAATTGAATCGTTTTTGAATCATTCCCATCGGATGTCCGGTTCTCGCAAAAACCGAGTTTTTATTTTCTTCACCCTTTGCTTCGTATCTCTGAAATGGCTGGACTGACCTTTCCTAAAAACTAATCAGCGCTAATCTCCATCATTAGGAATCAATTGCTTTTTAAATTTAAATCGTTTGAGCGGTTCTCCCAAAAAACGTAGACGCAAAATTGTATCCACACATACACACACATCCTTTCCAAAATGATTCAGAAACCTCTGAAACGTGAAAATATGCAAAAAAAAATATTTTCGATTTTTGGCTCATTACTATAACTTACCCTACGAGAAGTTAATAAATTACAAAAATTATTAAAAATGATATAATTTTTGGATGTCAAATCAATTTGCAACAATAGATAATCAATCAAATTTGCATCACTAAAGAATATAAAACAATAATTGGTAACTTGGGTCTACTGATATCAACTTCCTGTAGGGTAAGTTATAGTAATCGTCCAAAAATCGCAAATTAAAATTTTTGCATTGCACGTTTCAGAAGTTTTTGAATATTTTGAATGTGTGCTTGTGTATGTATGTATAGATACAAGTTATCATACACGATTTCGGGCGATTTTATTTTCATTACGCACACAATTTATTTTAATTAATTTGGTTTATTTATTTTATGAAGTTTGTGATCAAACATATCGCGACATGTACAAAACTTGAAAGCATGAATCTCAAACTAGGAGTGATATAGTTAATATTTCGAATATCCTAATACAGTGTATAAATTTCAAAGTTTAGTCATTTACGATGTATGATATTACATACTCTGTTTGAGCATAGATAGATGCCTTATTACAGTATGTTTCATTTTCTATCAGAAATGATATTTGATGTGTTACGGAATAAACTTACGCAAAATTATTGATGTCAGCGGTACAAATTTTTAATGTAATGTGAAAGTGATCAATAATTTCGGGTTATTAAATTAACTACAGTTGTTACATGGAATGGGCTTTTTAAAAATCGGTTTCAAAAACCACCGTTTTTGAAAAAACCAAATGTCAAAAATTCGCTCACATACACACACACAATTTTTTTTTTCAAATTTGGTCCAAATGATAAGATTATGAATGACTTGAAACATAAAAGAAAACATAAAATTAGCAAGGATTTTTTTGAGAATACAAACTTCTCCTTTGGAATGTTAAAAATTAGAATTTGATGGTATTTTATTTCAATTAATTTAATAAACATTATAAAAATTAATTTTGAAAACTAATAGAAATACTTCCATTCCATTCACTTATTAGTAAAGCAGTTTCTGCGGGTTTTTAAGAAGTGTAACGTTCTGAAATTTTTAATGAAACTTGAAAGTAATTACCAGCTACAACAATTTATTATAATAAAGATTGAGTTTATATAAAAACTAGCTGTAAGTGAAATTCTGTCTTAAGGCAATTAGGGCATCGTGCCTTAAGGCAAATTGCTGGAACTTCCCGTACCAAAAATTATTATTTTTTTTTTAAAACGATTGACATTTAAAAAAAAAAATTACTTCGAAAAAATAAAATTTTTGAGAAACTATAAATTGGACAAAAAATTAATTTTTTTTTGAAAAAACTGAAATTTTTTCAAAGCAATCGTATGCTTTAACTGCATATAGACAACATGTCAAAGCGCGTAAGCGCCGCGTCGCCGTCTAACGAATAAACATTGATACGGAACCCATAGGAATGCAAACAAAATTCATACTTATTGTTAAAATCTCTATAAAATATCTGATAATTTGATGTGCATATGTCTAATGATCATTTTTGACCGCCAAATGGCATTTTTTTTTACTTTTTTCGTTAGATCTCCGAAACCGCTAAACCTGCCCTCATGAAAATTTGATCAATTCTTCATCTTGTCAATACAAGTCAAATGTTTTGTGAATCATTAAAATCGGACGCTCCGTTCTCTTAAAAATTGAGTTACCGTTCTCGGCACTTTTTGCCCCGTATCTTTGGAACGGCTGGACCTGCCTTCGCCAAAAACTAATCAGCACGTCTCCTTATCAATACGAATCGAATGCTTTTTGAATTATTCAAATCGGTTGATCCGTGTTCCCGAAATCGTCGACGAAAATTTGTATCCGCACATACATACACACACGTACATACATACATACACACACACACACACACACACACACGCATGCATACATCCATTTTTTCTAAGGTATGCCAAAATGTTCAGAAACCTCTGAAACGTAAATATATATAAAAATTTTCATTTTCGATTTTTTAACTTCCCGTAGGGCAAGTTATAGTAATCGCAAAAAAATCGAAAATGAAAATTTTTATATATCTTTACGTTTCAGAGGTTTCTGAACATTTTTGCATACCTTAGAAAAAATGGATGTATGTGTGTGTGAGTGTGTGTGTGTGTGTATGTGTGTGTGTGTATGTATGTATGTATGTGTGTGTATGTATGTGCGGATACAAATTTTCGTCGACGATTTCGGGAACACGGATCAACCGATTTGAATAATTCAAAAAACATTCGATCCGTATTGATAAGGAGACGTGCTGATTAGTTTTTGGCAAAGGCAGGTCAAGCCGTTCCGAAGATACGGGGCAAAAAGTTCCGAAAACGGTAACTCAGTTTTTAAGAGAACGGAGTGTCCGATTTTAATAATTCAAAAAACATTTTATTTGTATTGACAAGATGAAGAATCGATACAACTTTCATGAAGGTAGGTCCAGCTGTTTCGGAGATATAGAGGAAAAAGTAAAAAAATGAGCCATTTGGCGGTCAAAAATGATCATTAGACATATGCACATCAAATTATCAGACATTTTATAGAGATTTTAACAATAAGTATACATTTTGTTAACATTCCTATCGGTTCCGTACCAATGCTTATGCGTTAGACAGCGACGCGGCGCTTACGCGCTTTATATTTTGTCCCTATGTAGTTAAAGCAGTACGATTGCTTTGAAAAAAAAGTTTAGATCTTCCACAATATGTCAAAATAAAGAAAAAAAAATTTTTTTTCAAAAAAAAAAATTTTTTTAAAAAAAAAAATTTTTTTTTCAAAAAAAACTAATTTTTTGTCCTATTTATAGTTTCTCAAAAATCTTATTTTTTCAAAGTAATTTTTTTTCAAAAATGTTAATCGTTTAATAATTTTTGGTACGGGAAGTTCCAGCAATTTGCCTTAAGGCACAATGCCCTAATTGCCTTAAGACAGAATTCCACTTACAGCTAGTTTGCGATTACTATAACTTGCCCTACGGGAAGTTAATAGAATATTCGAATCTTTCAAAAATTTCAAATTAAGCACTACTGTATTGAAAATTAATTTCATTGCAAAACTCTCAAAGATATACATTGCAATTTAAATTTCTTTATATAATATTCTAGAAAAAGTATATTTTTACAAATTGCTAAATAATAATTTAAAAAAAATTGTTTGAAATTTTAAATTTCGCTCGATTTTCAAGTTTTGTATTAATTTTTTCGATACTCAAGTGTTTTCGCAGGGGTGACACTACTATACGAGGCAGTAATCCGTCCAAGTATTTGTTACACAAAATATTTTTAGATTTTCCAATCATTATCGATTACGATGTATTTAGAAATTGAAAATTATACTTTTAAAATACTAAAAATCATATTGCCAATTTAGAATTTTCAATATTTTAACTCAGCGTAATAAACATTGAAACAAAATTTGTCACATTCGTACATACAACCATCAAGCGGATGTCATCCATAGACGACGGTCGTAGCTAAAAGGTTATTCACATCATTAATGATATAATTTTTCATTATATATCTTATATCTAATTAAGTCGGGAAGCTTGAGTGTTAGTATTACGCATAGATTATAAGGCGATTATAATTATTATTTAATGAAAATTAGAACAGCTTTATTTTAACTTCCGCCATATTAATAAATAAATTCGCAGAGGCTGTATGTAATCATATCCGATATCTCAACCATGCTTCCTGTTCGAAATTTTCTGCGCACCTACGCTTTATTCAACAATGTTTGAACATCACGTAAGATTTATTTGTTTCTATGTACCCATGTAATAATTGCATTACAGCTTGATCATAAGCACTGGAATATTTTACGCTGAACATATATATTCTTCAATGTTTGCACATTCAATATTTGGATAACTGTATATAATAACTTCGCCTTGGAGTTTATGGAGACCGACTCTACTAAATAATGTAACATACACACTTAAACAATTTCTGCAGATAATATGCCTCATGTATTATGTAGGTCTTGCGAAATTCACTTATCGATTCACAAAGGACAGAACAGATTTATGAGAGGCCGTTTTGAAACGTATGGGGATATTGAAAATATAGGATTATTCTTTATAGTTAGCAAATCATAATGCACTACTTTATAGTTTCTAAAATTTACAATGGCCAGTGGATAAAATACATATATTGTCTCATTTAAATTTTTGCAAATTGACCTTAATTAATTATATTTGATTATGCATTTTTATAAACTGATTTTTGCTTTGAAAGTGTAAGATGCACGTATATTATTGGAAAATATTTTTGCGAAAAATTTCTATCTGCTAATTTTATGTTTTCTTGACGTTTCAAAGTCATTTTGAATCGAATGAGACCAAATCTGGAAAAAGTATGTTTGAATGTGTGTGTATGTTAGCCGATTTTTGAAATTTCGTCGACGTTTTCTTTAAAACCGTTGGAGCGATTTTAAAAGTTTAAAAGCCGTTCAATGTAAATTAATTGTCAGTACCTAATACGGCTATCCCGGGCCTGTTCAATTTATACACTTAAATATATTATAAGTATGTTTGAAAAACATTACTTGGAAATCGTTTAGATTATATTTTAGTGTAAGTGAAAATTTTACTCTAAGTATGTGAAAAAATGATCAGCCATTTTATGGAGTGTTGATGATTCGTATTAGACTTGGGATGAATCAAATTTATACTAACGATAAAATTTCTTATACTAATGCTCAAATTTCTGATGAAATAGATGTGTTCTAGTAACGCTCTCTTACGGGTTTATATACGTGTTAGGTAATAACAATTATCTGTCAAAAAGCTATGTGTTTGCTGTGCAATCAGGCCTTTACCACATAAAACCTAATCTACAAACTTTAGATAACAATTTTTTATAAGTGCATCTTGTTGATGTTTTATTGTCTATATTTTTTTTATTTAATTTTTTCTGTAATCTGTTTTACATGAGCATTAACATTAAGCAGAGATTGCACTCAGCGGCGTGTCTACTAGGTATATATAACACATATTAATAAAAAAAATAAAAAAGCAAAGAAAGACAAAATAGCAAAACGATAAGAAAAGCAAACAATTCAAATAACATACAAAAAAAATAGTGATTAGGTTTGACTGGACTAGATGAGGTCTTGTGGCAACTTTATTTTCAATCTGGTGGGCTGACCATCCAGGTAAACTCTGCTGGACAATTCGTTGAGATGTACGTCAATCCTATTTTTATATTTAGAAGCAACCACTAAAATTTGTTCTTCTATTGTGAGCAAGCCTGTGTCTTGATGGATGATACATGAAAGGGTGTAGCGAGGAGCGTTTAATATTTGCCTCAGGATTTTGTTTTGAGCACGTTGGATGATGTTTAGATTGCTTTTTTTCCTGTACCTCAAAGTTGGAGACTGTAGGTCCATATGGGCTTGAGTACCACCTTGTATATTAACAGTTCATTGTAAACTTTTTTTAGAATTTTTATTAAGTAGCCAGTAAATTTTTTGAAAGATTTTTTAAAGATTTGATCTAATTGCTGTTTTTTATTAATTATATGTTGTCTCCAATTTAATTTCCTATCCAGGTGGATACCAAGGTATTTCACCGACTCCTGATGTTTTATTATATGATAACACATAAATGTTGTTTTGTTTTATGTTTAACACCTGAGTGCACAGAAAATATATAGATTTTCAACATTAGCAATTCATACGATGATAGACTCCCGTATCATACCCTTACCATAACATTGATATTTTTTCAGATAAGTGATCTCTGCAATTTGAAATATTTTAGCTTCATATTGTTTGGACCCAACTTTTGTATATAATTCTTCTGTGACATTTTGTTTGAATACATAGTTCATATTACAAAATGGCATACAAAGCCATTTAATTTTACTGATTATAAGTTTACATTCATATCTGGAAAATAAGAAACTGTAATTAGAATGTAAATAAATAAAAATGTTGTAGGTAGCTACATGCTTAGAGTAAGCGAGGCCAATTAAAATTAAAAAAATATTAATAAATAAATAAGAAATTGTAAGTAAGCGTGAAATCCGAGTATACATACTGTAAAGTTTATTTGTTTATACTAATAAAATCAAATAATTTTGAGTTTTGTAGAAGACCAAAAAAATTCCATAACTTGTTTCAAAACTTCTGTAAACTTTCCAGGGAACGAATGATTTTCCGTGTAGGTTACCGTGAACGTGCGTCTAATCCGTGCATTCAGGCAGCTCAGGTAAGTCTACTTACACAGCGCACACCTTCGTCGTCCTTAAAGCTTTCGCGTTCGATCCGAAATACGTGATAGTTAACGTGTTGCCAGCGACGCCTAATAGATTGGAAAGCTTCTCTATACAGATGCAAAGCTTGGACTGGTTACCTAACTTATTATTAGACTAGACTATGCAATTCTTACATTATTCGATGTAATCTTGCATATTTGTATGCAATTCTTAGAAATTAGATTTTATATCTTCTAGTTCTTCAAAGTTAACTTATTCTATAAATTTTTAAAAATATTTTTTTAATTTTTTTATTTAATAAGTAGTTGTGTTTTAAGGCAAATTCCTGGAACTTTCCGCGCCGTAACGAAATGTTCGCGGAATATGAAATGTTTTCAAATAGTTTATTATAAATACTGTAAGATTGTCTAGTATTTATGAACATTATAAAAACTGAATTACAATTTAAAATTATTCACTTAAAGTATATAAGTGAGCTTTAAAACTTTAACCAGAGTTAAAATTGAAATCTCAATTATTTTCGATACTAAAAAAAAAATTAAATTATTTTTTTTTTCCAAAAGCAATTATTTTGTCAACCCAAGCAGAAGGTTTTTTGAATTATTCAATTCGGATGCTTATTTCTCTCAAACTACATTGTTTGTGCATTCAGCCTTGTAGCTTCTAAATGGCTGGACCTGCCTCTGCCAAAAACTAATCAACACTTTTCCCAATCATTACAAATTGAATGTTTTTTAGCTTATATTGATGCTCCGTTATCTCAAAAACTCGATTTCTATTTTCTGCACTCTTTGCTCTTTATCTCCGTAACGGCTGGACCTGCCTTTGCCAAAAACTGATCAACAGATCTCCCTATCAATAGGAATCGATTGTTTTCTGAACCACCCAAATCGGTTGATCCGTGCGCCCGAAAATCTGAACAAAAAACACACACACGTCCATTTTTTTCTGAGATATGCCAAAATATTCAGAAAACTTCAAAATGCGGAGAAATGCAAAAATTTTCATTTTCGATTTTTGGCCTATGGGTAGTTAATTATATTGATCTTATGTTCTCAGAAATAAGATCATTTAAATCTTGATTTAAATATATCTATTTCATTCTATGTCAATTTCAGATATTAGTTCTTAAAATTTATACACATACATACATACATACTTACTCTAGGTAATTTTCAGAAAAATATATCAGTGTGCCCAATGATATTAATAATGTTGTATTATGTTTCATATATTTTTAACTTCCCGTAGGGTAAGTTATTGTGATCGTACAAAAATCGAAATTGAAAATTTTTACATTTCTTCATGTTTTGAAGGTTTCTGAACATTTTGGCAAACCTTTCAGGCACACGGATCAATCGATTTGAATGGTTCAAAAAACATTCGACTCCTATTCATAGGGAGATGTGCTGATTAGTTTTTGGCAAAGGCAGGTCTAGCCGTTACGGAGATACGAAGCAAAGAGTGCAGAAAATACAATTAGAGTTTTTGAGATAACGGAGTATCCGATTTGCATGATCTAAAAAAAATATTCAATTTGTGATGATTGCGAGAAGAGGTGATTAGTTTTTGGCAAAGACAGGTTCAGCCATTTCGAAGATACAGAGCTAAAAGTGCAAAAAATAGCAGTTTTTGAGAGAACTAAGCGTTCAATTTGAATGATTCAAAAAAAAATCTGCTTTGTTTGAAAAAAATAATTGCTTTTGGAAAAAATTGTTGTTTCAATTTTTTTTTCAAAATTTTTTTTTTCAAATTTTTTTTTGTATATCGGAAATAATTCAAATTTGAATTTTAATTATGGCTGAAGTTCTAAAGCTCACATATATACTTAAAATAAATATTTTTAACTTTGTGATATAGTTCATATAATTCTTATAAATAAATATTGAACAGTGTAACATTATTTATAATAATCTTTTTGAAAACATTTAATATTTTTCGAACTACGCTGCAGGAAGTTCCAGCAATTTGCCTTAAAGCACGATGCCATACAGCACTAGTTGTACTTTATGTTTAAGTAACTAGACATTATCTTTCAACAAGAACTATTAAAATCTTACCGTAGGGTAAGTTATATTAAATGCCAAAAATCTAACATGAAAATTTTTATATATCTTCACGTTTCAAAAGTTTCTGAACATTTTGTCATACCTTAAATATATCTATTTTCAAGATATTAAAAAAAAAACGCAAAAGTTTGTGGTGCAATATAATCTTTACAAAATATTGTTAATAATTCTTACACTAGTAGAATTATTGGTAAACAGTTAGACCGGTATACAGGTAGATAGGCAGGCAAGTAAACAGGTAGAAAACAGGAATGCAGGCTGCAAGTTATTACAGTTTGAACTGTACTGAGCAAAAAGGAAGACATGTAGACAGATAAACTGGTTGACTGATAGATTGATAGACAGATAAGCTGGTGGATAAGTAGTCAAATAAACAGATTGACAGGTAATTAGGTGGATAGGTAGACAGGCAGACAGGTAGAGATGTAAACAGGTAGACAGTTATGAATGTAGAGAGGTAGACTAATGAATGGGCAGACAAGTGGATCATATATAAATGAGAAAATATTGATTAAATCGATGGGTCGGAAAGTGCATGCAAATTTCCACAAGGCAAAATACCACTACAACTAGTTAATGTTGGTATTCAATATTATTTTTAAGCACTTCACTGTATATTTTGCAATCAATTGAATTATATAGTATAGAATCGAGTAACTGTCAACTAGCTAACTTCATCTCTCTAAAACCTTCGGTTGTAATATTTTCACGTTGTTGACAAGCACCTTATTTCGGAATAAAGTGTTAAGATATTGAAATCTTTAATCATTTCAAATATCACTTCCCCAATATTTAGTTCTTCATTTCAGATATAAGTATATTTTTGTTGTTGTCAATAACATTTGCAATTCTCCATGTTTGAAACACGTATAAACATAACTAAATCGTCTTCACGACTCGATGGATAACCAGAACAGAATTCGTTTTTCGTGTAAAAAAAGTTGTGACATATTGGGAACTGCGACAGCCGCCTCGGGCACAATCTATGTATGTTTTTGTGCGAACGCTGTTCTATCGCATGTAGATTGAATGGATCGGGGCGATTCGCGTTCATGTCACGGACTACAGTAAAACCTTTGGCGGTAACGCCTAAGTCATTCCGCGAGAGAGTTTCTCTCTGTAACTCTGCGCGCTCTTTGAAACGGGTTAGCGCCAGATCTCCGGGCTAAATGTTTAGATTCAATATTCATCGATGAACATATCTCCTTTGATCCGACGACTAATCCGATGGAATTGAAAACTGACAGAGTTTTTAAGGTGAACGGCGTAGAAAGCTTTGTGGATGTTATGGAATAGAAGAAGAAATGCTTGAAGAATCACTTATTATTTTACTGAAATAATTTTATAGGATTTGCTACAGCGTAAGGAATAGAATCGAAAGCTTGATGAGATTACAAGTTAATATAATTTCAAATAAGGTAACTAGGAGCTATTATATAACATAGTTATATAATATACAGAACTGTGCAGATCTGTTATTTTGGACATGCAATATAAAATTGTACTATCATAAAAGTCTGGTTTGCATTATTATTAACTTCCCGTAGGGTAAGTTATTGTAATCGTCCAAAAATCGTAATTGAAAATTTTTGCATTTCTCGACGTTTTAAAGGTTTCTGAACGTTTTGGCATACCTCAGAAAAAATAGATGTGTGTGTGTATGTATGTATGTATATATACAATTTTTCAGTTTTCGGGCGCACGGATCAACCGATTTGAATGGTTAAAGAAACATTCGATTCTCATTGATAAGGAGATGTGCTGATTAGTTCTTGGCAAAGGCAAGTCCAGCCGTTACGAAGATACGGAGCAAAGAGAGCAAAAAATACACATAGAGTTTGTATTTGAATAATAGAGTACGAGATATGATTTGAATGATTTAAAAAACATTCAATTTGTAATGATTGGGAGAAGATTTGATTAGTTTTTGGCAAAGGCAGGTCCAGCCATTTCGAAGATACAGAGCTAAATGTGCAAAAAAATTGCAGTTTTTGAGAGAGCTAAGCGTCTGATTTGAATAATTTTTTTTTCATTTTTTTTGTATCTCGCAAATAATTCAGATTTTAATTTTAATTCTGCGTAGGGTTCTAATATACTTGAAACAAATACACTTACGAAATGTTTTTGTTTCGGTTTTTCTGCTTGTGCGAATAAAAAAATTGAACTGATTACGAATGAAAATTAGAAAAAAAATACCTTTTTATTTTGTTACTCCTCTTTTTTCAGTATGAAACGAATGAATATTACAAAATTTGTAATCCTTGTTAACAGCGCGAATTTCTAATGGAATTCGTTCAGGTACTTTTTCATATATTTTTTTGAAAAAACGGCCAGTCAAATCTATCTCGAAAAGGTCTCAAAAACTTCTTCAAAACTGGTATTGCTATTATTTTTTACGGTGGTCCTGAAAATGTTTACTGTTTGAATCAACAAAAATAACAAAAATTAACCGCAATAACCAAACATGATCACAGTATGACCAAAGCTCTAATTTCTACTTAAAAGCTCATAACATGGAAACTACTTGGCGTATTTTTTTCGTGAAAACTGCAATCAATACTGTCAATGAACATTCAAGGGTTTTGAAATTTTTTGCCAATATTTGAGTAAAATAGTAAGTTATTATCTAAACTGTTATGTTTATTCTGAAAAATGGTATATACTTTATCAACCTTTTCAATTTGAAAAAAGTTGAACTAGATGCATTTAAAAATATATGTTCAAAGCTTTATTAAATAAATTTGTGCTTTGTTTGTACATACCTAATTCTCGTTTTTAGTAGCCCAATATTCTTTCAAAGTTGCTGCTCATTCGAGACATGAAAAACTAAATAAAGTGCTTTGAAATGTAAAAACAAATTTGACAACTTTTCCAGTAATTAAATTAAATACTTTATATAAAATAACTTGAAATGAAAATTAAATATGAGAAAAATTATAAAATATATCTGTTAAATTATTCCACGTGTACATTTATTTATAGAATGTTTGTATTTGATTTTAAACAACAGTGGTCCGGGAATAAAACATGTGGAAGCATTTTGAGATAAATCGAGATTTTGATGAAAATAGGTTTATGTATGTTAAATCCGACGATCGAGAGGCTTTTCCGAACTTCTATTGGAATTAATAATCCCTCATGACCTTTAAAGTTTTATGTTCGTTGCACACCGTGTATTTTATCTATATGGCGTATCTTAAGCTCTTTCCGAAAGCTTTCTTTCGGCACAATACCGTGGTGCTTTGGACACATGCGATAGGTTTATAAGTATTGATAATGTAGTTGAAGAGAAAACCAAAAATAATATACCAAAGAGCAAATCAAACTTGTTCAATAGTCGTTTCTTATGAATTACGGCAACGAATGTGAAGCATTATCAAAAACTGATATCAATTACTATACATCCCGTGTCGACGTTGAGTTCTGGAGCACATTGTATGAAATAAGAACTATGGGTTTTAGCCATTTAGCTAAGTAATATTTCAACTTTGAATTAATTCAAATAATATTAACTTTTCCAAACATATAGGCATCACAAATTTTCACTTTAAAATCAGTTTTCCTTATAACAGAATAAGCATTTTTTATAAACTCTGTATATTCTGTAATGGATTCGCTCTTCTGAGCTCGAATCTGGTAAAGAAAAGCGTGACTCTAACAAAAGATTGTTTGCTGAGTGTATCTGGCCCATTCTATGTGAAGTGCCTTCATACAAAAAGTAACGCTCTGTGTATTCACGTATTCTTTACTTACCTGTATACTGATTTCAGATTAACTTCGAACCAATGAGGGTGTAACTCACTGAGTACTTAGAAAATATATTAGGTGTTCCATATGTGTATTATATATATATATATTATATATATATATAATATAACTTAGATTTAATCTAATAGACCTATTCTGCCGTACAACAGACCGATGTTATGGAAGGCTATGTTACGTAGAACTTTCAATACAAAATCCTTCTAATATTGTCAAAAGCCATGTGCTTGTTGTGCAGTCAGGCGTTTTTCTCAGGTTGTCAGATAGAGAGCATAACCTAAAAACCGCACGAATGTCAAAATAACGATGTTAGATAACGGGGTCTGTCTGACCCAGCTTCATAACATACAAGTGATGTTGCATTTTATGTTCAAAAAGCATGAATGCACAGCAAATGCTTGACATTTTGACAGTATTCAGTATAATTCAGCAGCATAATGTATGTAAGTTAAAGCGTTACACGGCCTTGCCATAACATTGGTCTGTTGTGCGGCAGAATCAATAATATTTTTTCATGCATCTAAAAAACTTTATTCTGAAATTCATTGCCCATTTTGAATACTAGGTTCTTGATCTTTCATCTTTTAAACAGCATCATTATCCCACTTTCATAAGACTTCTGATTTTCATTTGATAGTGGCTTTATCAAACCGATTAAAAAATGATAAATAGTTGTATATTTATTATAGATTAATATATGATGTTAAGTGTTTCATTGTTAAGTGAATACTTGTTACTTGTTTGAATGATATTACAGATATTACTTAGTTTAAATTGAGTTGATACTTCTTTACAAAGTTTTAATAATTTTATATTATTTTTCTGATTGGTTAGATATTGACCTGTGATTTGGTTGGATCGAGTTCAAGGAAAAGTTTTATTTTCTTATTTTTTATTTACATTTGTGAATTACAATCTGTCGTTATAAACAACATTCAGTAATTTTAATGGTTTATTAAATAAGGAAAAATGTCGAATGGTAACCCAGTGGCGATCCGACTATACTATCAGTTCTACTATATTTCTATAGGTGTAGATTACTGAAGAATATCTAAAAGCGGCTGTTTTCTTCTGAGCCGTTCAATGCCAAGGTTTTTTTTATTAAGTTTTTGGCCATGATGTTTGGGTGGTTCTGTATTCTATCCTTATATCTCAGACTGATCTTTTCAATTTCGTCCTTAACTGTGTTTATCTTATGAACTTATCTGTATGAACCAACCAATTTGGGACATACTTGCGTGCGTTTATAATTTATTTCAAAATCTTGTTTTGAAATCTTTGAATTGGCGATGAATTGGCGAATGGCGATGTTGGATTTGCGCGCCGTTCCCCAAAGCTGTATTCCGTACGTCCAAATTGGTTTTAACATGACTTTGTACATCAAGGAAAAGTAATTTCTTGAAAAGATTGATTAATGATTGGGGGTATGCTCATGAACAGGATACATTGCAATGTAAGTGGTTAGTTGATACTTTAAAATAGTGTAATAAAATGATTAGGTTTTATTATTGCTATTCTGTATGAAGAGTATTAAAATATTGATACATTTAGACCAGGGTGGAGTCATAGGCGTTAACAAGATGTAAGTAGCATTTTACTTATAAGAACACAGATTTAGCTACTAAGTTTAATTTTATAACTATATTTGCTTGTCACCAATGACTATTAATTTTTTCTTACAATTGCATATAAAATATTTCACTGAATTTATAAAATTTTTGGTTCATACGTATGTAATATATACATACTTTAAGTCAAAGAGTAAAATTTGCAATTAAAATTTTTAATTTAGTAAAGTAATCGATTTTTTAATCTAATTTCTCGCCAGAGCAACTTACTCTGTGGTTGACGAATATAATCGTCATGGGTTCTGACAATACAAAGCTGTTTACTGCTCTGTTCAACGAATGACAGTTGACCTTTTTTACAGAAAACGCGCATATTTTTTTTAATCAGTCGTATTGTAATTTAACGATTCAACAAAACTATTATACTAATTTTATTACATAGTCTTATTTCGTGAAAGTACGTATATCATAGCTGTTTCACGCGTGACGCTTTTTCACTCGTGTACTCCCCGTCTTGATAATA
>NW_020537758.1:53812584-53835323 GCF_003426905.1 Ctenocephalides felis
TTAATTACGAAGAAACGGCCCGGACAATCTTAGGCAAAAACTAATTAACGCGATTCCCGTTATTATAAATTATATAAGAATTATATAAACTGAATTGCAAATTTGAAAATATTTGTTTAAAGTATATTAGAACTTACGTCAAATCACAATAAAATCTGAATGATTATCGATATACAAAAAAAAAAAAATGAAAAAAAAAATTGAAAAAAAAAATTAAAAAAAAAAATTGATACAATTTTTTTTCCAAAAGCAATTATTTTGGTATAACAAGCAGAAAGTTCTTTGAATCATTTACATCGGACGCTTAGTTCTCTCAAAAACTGACATTTTTTGCACATTTAGCTCTGTATCTCCGAAACCGCTGGTCCTGCCTTTGCCAAAAACTAATCACCATACAAATTGAATACCATACAAATTCGATGCTCCGCTCTCTCAAAGACTAAAATGGTCAATTTCCAAAGTGAATAAAATGCATTTATCAGAATTTATAATTGGGCGGCGAAATTTTTTATTTTTGTTTCATATTTCAACTATTCTTTTGTATTCATTTCAATATTCTATTCGATTGTGCTTTTGTAGTTTTCCGTTATTTTATCAGATTTTGAATAAAAGATTGCAAAGGCAACTGTGGAAAAAATTACATCAATGTTCAAATTTAACCGGGATCAGAAAATTCCAAAAAAGCAGCCATAGCTTGCTTTAAATTATCCCATCCTCAGACAGCTCGATAACAAGCATTTGATATAAATTTCTTACTTGAGGATATAGTCTTAAATATAATCTCAAGTCAAAAATAGTTTAGACTATTACTATAAGATATAAATATCTAATATATAGTACATAGTAAAAGCAAAGAAGAGTAGCTAACCACGGGGTTACCCCCTCAAAGAAAAATAATATATTAGGGATGCAAATTTGCAAACGCAGCTCAAACTACACATAGCTGTATAAAAAAACAATGCCAAATATTGCGAATTCTTTCTTTTTTGCGTCAATAGCCCTTCGTCTAATGCTCCAATTTTCTATAACACTGTGTTATTTTTTCCTTTATATACACTCGTAAATTTTTCTACAAAAGACACGCAGGACACGTGCCGATGTCTGTGTAGAAGTGCGCCAGTGAGGTTGAATTTCCGAAGATGTGTCGAGGGCCCCGTTGGGGAAATACATGATTTAAATGTGGTACGAGATAGGAAATATTTCAAACAATTGGACGTGTTCCATTATAGTAATGGCGCGAGGTCATATAAATGCCTCTTTGGTTTAGAGTGTGATATATTTTTTATTATTAATATTCCATACATTTGCACATCTGCGCTATAGAATTTATTTTGTTTCGGTTTGTATAGAAAATCATTTTGAGTCGAAGCAAATACAGTTGACTGATTGAATCTTATTTGCTGTGATCATTTCATCAACATTTTGTCATACATTTTAATTGCATATTGTCGACTTATATCTAAATTGATTAACTTTTTATGAAAATGTATTAAAATTATATATTTTTACTATAGTGTAGGGCAGGACAATCTGGTTCAATTTGACTCTGAGCAATTACATTGTGAAAACTAAGCAAATTATTATAACAATGAATACATATCAATCAAACAACTATCTGACTAAGTTCAGTAAAACACCAGCTAATTCATTATTGTAGAAATGTTTTTTGCTGTTTTTTTTAAATTTGCCAACTGGTCTTTTACTCCGTAGGCGAGGTAAAACGGGACAGCCAGGAGCAAACAGTTCCAATGATTCCTTTTTAATTTTAAAAGGGTTTTGCAAGAAAAAACAGATACATTAGCCAATTAAAGCAAAATATAAATTTTATAACGCTGTATTTAACCTAGATTTGGTATTTCGTCAGAAAACATCATAAGTAGAATTGGAATTACTAATTCAACTTATCTTTTGTAAATTTGCTTTTTTAACCTAATTTTCTTTTTAATTTACTATTTTTTATTTTATTTGCAACTTTTTCGGATTAAAGCTCAAATGATTCTTATTACTACCCAACTATCATGCAAGCTTTTATAGAGTTTATCCAAGACAACTATTGAATCTAACTTAAAAAATGCAATATATCTTATGTAACATTAAATTAATATAGTCTAAAAAATTATATGAAGGTCTTGTAAACTAAACAACAGCACACAACCAAAGAAACTAACATCTGAAGAAAATGATTTTTCTATGAATTTTCAAAAATTGTCGTTTATCTCCTGATAGCCGATAGTAGTGAAAACTAGCTGTAAGTGGAATTCTGTCTTAAGGCAATTAAGGCATCGTGCCTTAAGGCAAATTGCTGGAACTTCCCGTACCAAAAATTATTATTTTTTTAAAAACGATTAACATTTTTGAAAAAAAAAATTACTTTGAAAAAATAAGATTTTTGAGAAACTATAAATTGGACAAAAAATTACTTTTTTTTTGAAAAAATTTTTTAAAAAGAAAAATTTTTTTTTTTAATTTTTTTTTTTTGAAAATTTTTTTTTTTTTATTTTGACATATTGTGGAAGATCTGAACTTTCTTTTCAAAGCAATCAATCGTACTGCTTTAACTGCATAGGGACAAAATATAAAGCGCGTAAGCACCGCGTCGCTGTCTAAAGCATAAGCATTGGTACGGAACCCATAGGAATGTTAACAAAAATTGTATACTTATTGTTAAAATTTCTATAAAATATCTGATAATTTTATGAGCATATGTCTAATAATCATTTTTGACCCCCAAATGGCTCATTTTTTTACTTTTTCCTCCATATCTCCGAATCCGATAGACCTACCTTCATGAAAATTTCATCGATTCTTCATCTTGTCAATACAAGTGAAATGTTTTTTGAATTATTCAAATCGGACGCTCCGTTCTCTCAAAAACTGAGCTACCGTTTTCGGCACTTTTTGCCCCGTATCTTTGGAACGGCTAGACCTGCCTTCGCCAAAAACTAATCAGCACGTCTCCTTATCAATACGAATTGAATGTTTTTTAACTTCCCGTAGGGCAAGTTATAGTAATCGCAAAAAAATCGAAAATGAAAATTTTTATATATCTTTACGTTTCAAAGGTTTCTGAACATTTTGGCATACCTTAGAAAAAATGGATGTATGTGTGGGTGTGTTGTGTGTGTGTGTGTGTGTATGTGTGTGTGTATGTGTGTGTGTATGTATGTACGTGTGTGTATGTATGTGCGGATACAAATTTTCGTCGACGATTTCGGGAAATCAACCGATTTGAATAATTCAAAAAACATTCGATTCGTATTGATAAGGAGACGTGCTGATTAGTTTTTGGCGCAGGCAGGTCTAGCCGTTCCGAAGATACGGGGCAAAAAGTGCCGAAAACGGTAACTCAGTTTTTAAGAGAACGGAGCGTCCGATTTAAATAATTCAAAAAAACATTTCACTTGTCTTGACAAGATGAAGAATCGATCAAATTTTCATAAAGGTAGGTCTAGCGGTTTCGGAGATATGGAGGAAAAAGTAAAAAAAATGAGCCATTTTGGCGGTCAAAAAATGATCATTAGACATATGCACATCAAATTATCAGATATTTTATAGAGATTTTAACAATAAGTATACATTTTGTTAACATTCCTATGGGTTCCGTACCAATGCTTATGCGTTAGACAGCGACGCGGCGCTTACGCGCTTTATATTTTGTCCCTATGCAGTTAAATCAGTACGATTGCTTTGAAAAAAAGTTCAGATCTTCCACAATATGTCAAATAAAGAAAAAAAATTTTTTTTCAAAAAAAAAAAAATTAAAAAAAAATTATTTTTTTTAAAAAAAAAATTTTTTTTCGAAAAAAAAGTAATTTTTGGTCCATATATATAGTTTCTCAAAATATTATTTTTTCAAAGTACATTTTTTTCAAAAACGTTAATCGTTTTTAAAAAATTAATAATATTTGGTACGGGAAGTTCCAGCAATTTGCCTTAAGGCACGATGCCTTAATTGCCTTAAGACAGAATTCCACTTACAGCTAGTTGAATTATTCAAATCGGTTGACCCGTGTTCCCGAAATCGTCGACGAAAATTTGTATCCGCACATACATACACACACATACATACATACATACACACACACATACACACACACATACACACACACATACACACACACATACACACACACACACACACACATACATCCATTTTTTCTAAGGTATGCCAAAATGTTCAGAAACCTCTGAAACGTAAAGATATATAAAAATTTTCATTTTCGATTTTTTTGCGATTACTATAACTTGCCCTACGGGAAGTTAATCATGGTGATGGCTGGTTATACATCTTTTTTCCTCGACTTTGAAATATTGTTTTTGAAAAAAATCTCTACCTGTTTTTGAGACATCGGTAAGGGACTTTTTTTTGGCGCGGAGCTACCCCGGTCTATTTTATATCTAGTTGTCTAAATACGAAACATAACGTTGTTTTAAAAATATATTTTTTTATTATTGTTGAAAAGTTTGATATGAATTCATTAGCACAATAAAAATATAATATTATTCTTATTCAACTTTTTTCACTGTTCTTTATTGAATCATATTTGTCAAATACAAACGTCCCAAAATTTTAAAAACATGCTGTTAAGCTAAACGTTTTCAATTACAGTTATTTAATTTGTACTCAATTTTTCAATTATTATCAAATTTTGATAGCGATTATCTTACCAAATAAATATTATCATTATGAACATATTTCTTTTTAAATATTCAAATTTCAAAAGTATGTAAGAAATATGTAGTGATCATTCTTTGTGCAATTCAACCAAATCTCAGATCGTCAAAATGAATATTGTTATGTTTTCGTGGCAGTATTTAAAGATATGTTGTTATCCTACTAAAATATTAGTGAATAATCAATTTTACGAAATGAATTAAACAAATCTAATTAAATGGAGCAAAACATAATTCAACATTCTAATGTAAATTCTATTGTTCATATTAGAATTGTTTAGAAAATTTAATAATTGTCATTAAAAATTTACTACTCAGTTGTGTTACTATTAGGTATTTATTATTTTAGTGTCATAAAATTATTACCAAACATATAAAATTAATAATCAGAGACATGGTTATTAATAACAAAAAAAAAACGTGTATGAGTTCACTATCTAAAACTTGATTTTCATAATTTCACGTAATAATTGTTCTATTATGTTGAATTCATTTAGTGTCAGTTACTATAAATAATTAGGTATTTCATATATCAGTATTTTTTTTTGAGATTTACTCAATAAAACAATTTCCGTCTTTAATATTACTAAATCAATTGGCTGATGGTCATTTGTATCGTATGTCATAAGACGTCGATGAAAAGCTCCCGAAATCGAATAATGTGACAAAAGAAACCGGTCATCGAAAAGCCACAAAGGGCTGCCTTTGAACTGAGTTTTCTTCTTTCAGGGCTCACAGAAAATAACCGGAATTCGTGAAACAAAAAAAATCCTTGAATGAAGTTCTTCTTATCGGTTTAGGTCTCTTGCCTCTTTCGCCGAAAGGCTATATAGAAATCTTGCTGAGAAAAGCGAAATTTTCATTTGTTCGTTTGGTATTAATACAATTTCGAATGGATTGAACTATAGAATTGTTTGAAATTTAAGACTATGTGAACAAATCAACAATATAATTTGTATTATGTATCTTACGTATCATGAGTATTGTTTTTTTGTTAAAGTTTTGTTATCTTTTTCATTATCAAGTTTGTACTCTTCAACTCGAATATCGAAAATTAAAAAAAAATAACAAATTTCTGAACTATTTTGATATTGAAATACGTATGAAGTTCCAAAAAAAAATTCAATTCATTCATTTAAATAAATATTGAAATCATTCAAAAACTGAAGTCAATCGGAAAATGCACTAATTTTTAACGTTATCACAAACAAAATCAAATTTAAATAGTCAAACATTTTGTCAACACGATTAAATATAAATTAAAAACTAGTTTGTGTTGGAATTTTGCCTTGAGGCAAGCTAAATGAACTTCCCGATATGTGTAAATAGTCGACTTAGTCAATAAAATATAAATTAATTTATGAGTGATTAAAAGTATACCGAATGTATTTATCACACATTATTGAAAAAGAACAAACACGTTACTTCGGAGTATTTTCTTAAAGCAAATTTTCAAAAATCAAACATTTTTATAATTGAAACAGTTTCCGTAGAACTTTAATGGTTTAGTATGCTCAATAATACCAAGTACTCTACCGTTATACCAAGTAAATCATCTAATTTTAATTTTAACAAACGTCAAAAAAAACTGCTTATCTTCTTAACCACGATATACATCGTCAAAACAGTTTAATAAAAATCGGCTTGATTTTTTTTCAACAGTTAATTACAACAAACCGGCTTGGTAGATTTTCACCTAAAACTAATCATTATCATTCCCAACTAATATCATTCGAACTGTTTTTGATTTTTTAAAATCGAATCGTAGTATGAACTTAAATGTGAACGAAAAGTTTAACACTTTTTCCAAATTGACTGACAAACGATACCCTCATCGAGATACATTAAATGGCTTTTAAATTCTTGAAATCAGTTCAGACGTTTTTGAGCAAACGTCGATGGAAGGCCTAATTTTGACATACGACAAACTTGTGGAAAACTTTACTACAAGAAAACGACTCGGTCGGTCTTTACCAAAAACTAATCAGATTGATTCCCAACCAATATCTTTCAAACGGTTTTTGAATTTTCAAAATCGATTCAGAATTGCGGGCTAAAACGTGGACGAAATTTTTCTCATTTTTCTGCTATGTACAAAGAAATGACTTGGCTGACCGTCGCGCAAAATTGATAAACGCTAGTCCTCGTTGAGATACATTGAATGGCTTTTTAATTTTTCAAATCGGTTCCAGCCGTTTTTGAGAAAACGTCGATTTACGGCAAAAAATCTGTTTACTACACACACACACACACTTTTTCCAAAATTGGTCTCATTCGATTCAGAATGGCTTGAAACGTCGAGAAAACATAAAATTAGCGAATCGGACTTTTTGATGAATACATAAACATAATAAATTCCTTATATTTATTATTTCACCTACATTAATTGAGAAAATCTTTATCATTAAATATAAATTATTTAACAACTGTAACATTGTTTCGTAAACTTACAGAAATATACATTGTTAGACAATTTTTATTAATAGTATTTAAGTGTTGACCGCGCCAAAGTGTGACCGGGTATGCTAGTATATATATATATATATATATATATATTTGTTTATATGTGTATTTCTAATTTCCATAATACTGTATTGGTACGAAAGATCAAAACGATCGACGTCAAAGGATCAAATTTTTTCCTGAAAATGATTTCAACACGTGATGAAAAAAAATAATTGATGTTCCGTTTTCATCTTCCGCTTCAATGATATTTCTCTCATTTATTTTGCATCAGCAGATATCCAATATTAATTTCAGAAACATTCACCGTACAATTATAAATATTTATAATATTTTCCTATATTGCAGATCGTGGGAGTTTAACTAAAAAGTAAATACAATACTGCCGATGCACGATGGTAGACTATTTGTATTACTTAAAATAAATAATTGCTCTGTAAAATTTGCTATATCATGTTATTAAACTGCGTAATGCTTTGTTTTCGAACAATGCAATCATTTCATTGTAAAGCTTCATGAATTCAGAGTATTTAATAATAATCCGCGAATATATAACGTATATGATAACATTCTAATTGGGATTTAATTAATTCGAATTGTTTATACAAACCAGCAATAAAAGTCTAAATTAAAAATTTCTCTCTATGCACCGATTGCAAAAACTATGTTTATATTAAATATAGGGAAAAGTTATTGGTTGCTATGCAAAAACTCAATAGAAAATAGAGCTGTTTTTACTGTATTTAAATAATGAGCAAGAATATTAAATGATATATAAATTCATAAAATTACAACAGGATATTAGAGCTTTGTGTCAATTTTATTCATATATATATTTGCGTAATATTCTTTAAGTTCCCAAAAGAGAAATTTATGCTTTTTCCAGAAAATCCAACTTGTAGATTTTATGTTTATTTAAAGTTTCAAGTTATTTTTGTTTTCCTCGATTTTTTTTTAAATAGCTGAACTGACTTCCAAAATTTAGAAGCCATTCTTGCGAGCGCTATGCCGATTCTTCAGAATTAGCAGAGAAGTACAAAATTATATAACTTTGTTTTCGCATAAATCCTGAACCAATTAAGAAAATTTAAAAACCATTCGGCAAATATTAGTTGGGAATCTAGAGTTTTTGACAAAAATCGGCATAATAGGCTGCAATTTTATTATTTGGAAATATAATGAAAAGTGATTTAATTTTAAAAATTTAATAATTTTTTGTACAATTTGATGCGCTTTTGGAATATACCAGCATTTATCTCTATATTATAGTATAATATGGGGTTCACGAATAAAAAGGTCCAGCATCGTTATCTCAAAAGCAAGCAAATAATATTTTTTTAATGGTACTGTTTAAAAACTGAAGGCAAAAAATGTGTAACGAGCTATAACTTTAATTTTTGCAACGTCACTATCAGGAAATAAACGAGAATGCATCAATATTTATACCAAAGGTATTTATTTCTTCGTAGTTTTTTGGTTTTGAGTATTAATTTCCCGTAGGGTAAGTTATTGTAATCGTCCAAAAATCGAAATCGAAAATTTTTGTATTTCTCGACGTTTTGAAGGTTCTGAACATTTTGGCATACTTCAGAAAAAATGGATGTGTGTGTATGTATGGATGGATACAATTTTTCGTCCACGTTTTCAGGCGCACGGATCAACCGATTTGAATTGTTCAAAACACATTCGATTGCTATCGATAGAGAGATGTGCTGATTAGTTTTTGGCAAAGGCAGGCCCAGCCATTTAGAAGATACGGAGCTAAATGTGCAAAAATGGCATTTTTTGAGAGAACTAAGCGTCCGATTTGAATGATTCAAAGGACTTTCTGCTTGTTTTAACAAAATAATTGATTTTGGAAAAAAAAATTGTTTCAAAAATTTTTTTTTTAATTTTTTTTTTCCAATTTTTTTTTTTTTAATATCGAAAATACTTCAGATTCTTATTTTAATTCTGTTCTAATGTAATTTCAACAAATAATTTTAACTATCCAAGTTTATATAATTCTTATAAATATTAGACAATGTTACAATATTTATAATAAACTATTTTAAAAAAATTAATATTTCTCGATCATTTCGTTACGGTACGGGAAGTTCTAGCAATTTGCCTTAAGGCACGATGCCATACACCCCACAAGTTTAATTTAAAATTCTTGAGTATTATTTTTAGGCACACGTTATTTAGTTGTTCTGTAAGATGTATTTCTTCTGTAATTTTTAGGTTTGATTCAACGGCGTTTTTTATTTAAATTTGCCTTTAATAAAGCTTACATGTGGGTTGGGGTAAAAAGGAACAACTCAATCTTTTCTCTGGTTAAGGCATAAACAATAATAAAATAGTCGATGAAAAAGTAAATTAAGTTAAGAAAAGAATTAAAAAAAAAAAAATAAAATTAATAGTTATTCCATTTCTGCTGTTGCATATTTCTGAAGAAATACCAGAACAAATTTATTCTTATTATTTATTATTTATAGTATAATTTCTATAAAAAAATGCAGCTATGAAATTTATATTTTGCATTGCTTGAATAATGTAGCTATTGTTCTGTAAAATTTCTTTAAAATTAAAACAAGAAATTGGACCTGTTTGTCCTCCTGGCCGTCTCAATTCACCCCACATACTCGTATAAGGCTACAAAAGCTAGGTTAAAACTTCTTGAAAAACTGTATGAAAAAAAAAATTTAATCATAAATTAGCTGGAGATTTTACTGAATATGGTCAGATAGCTGCTCGTTTGATAAGTGGTATATGTGTAATTTGTTTGGTTTCTACTATATAATTGCTCAAAGTCAACTTGGATCATTGTGCTCTATCCTGCCTTATGTTAACTAGAAAATATCAGTTAAAAATCGCATTGATTTCTTTTTACTGAGAGCAAAAACTTAGTTTTCAATATAATCATTTAAATATTTTTATTTAAATATATATATATTTATAATAAATATATATAATATTTATTTTTATTATTTAGTTAAATGCTGCTTGTATTGTTTAAATAGATTATTTCCACGTTAGGAAAGTTCATGAGTTCAAAATGCCATTTATATTTACATTAAAACAAATACAATAAAACTATAATAAAAATAAAATAATACGCACATTGCCCACAAAATAAGGCGTACGAGTATATTCTGAGACTTATAAAATCCATCTCTACCTGGAGTATTTTTTATACTGTCTCATTTTAATTAATTCTATAATTATTTTGCATGAGATTCGAATACCTCATTATCAACTTATGGTATTACGACGTATGCCAAATAGAACAAAAGAGCAAAAAGCGAGGTCGTTATTAAAAGATAAATGCGCTACTCCACTTCTATGCAAAAGCAAGAAAATAAATACATCATAGTTACGTCGCTTTCTGCAGATGAAAAACAATCGCACAACAAAAGAAAATAAAGGTTAACATTGCGCTTTTACACAATGTTCTTTCACATTTCCCATCCCATCTACCCAAGGATGATAATCATACCGAAGTGTTAGCGGTCTTTGAAAGCTTTGCGATTTCCAACATAAAAGTCTGTTCTTGATTAATCCGTAATTGCACTTTGAAGTTTACAGCCATCCAACGTTTTATTATCCACAAATATATACCCATTATTTATTAAACGCGCAAATGTGTTTTTGTCTTAGGGACGCGCAGAATTCATCGATGCAGGACGATAGTTCGAAAATTCTATAATTTTGCCTAGATATAATAGTGAACCTTTATGTTTCTGCTTTAAAAGACTTTAAAACACATAGTGACCAATTTTCTGATAAAATGGATATTTATGGTGATGCTATGATACATGAGCATAATCGTATGAGTTGGTAGTAACAAATTCTCAAAAAGTTAAGTATTTGCTTTGCGATCAACATATAAATCTACCTGCTTTGATTAGTGCATAATTTACCTGCGCCCTTGTCCACTTATTTACCTATTTAAGTGTTAATTAATCTACGTTTCTACCTATTTCCCTGATTACTTGCACACCTGTTTAATTCTACCTCTCTAATTGTGTATCATTTCATAAGATACACTTTCATATCTTTTTCACCTTTCTATATGCCTGTTTTTCTGTATTTGTATCTGTTGACTTGTCAACCTGTCTATCTGTGAACAAGTCTATTTTTCTTTCTGCTTTGTGGTTTATCTGCATATTCACTTGTATGTATTTTAACCTTTATGTCTATTTTTCTGTGTTGATCCGATTAAGAAACTTTCTTGTTTACTTATCTATCTGTCATCATGTCAACCTGTATATTATTTTACTAGTTTAGCAGTCTATCTCACTATATTTCTTATTCACCTATTCACCTGTGCATCCGTTTACATGTCTACCTGTTTACGTATGTAACAGGTTTACCTGCCCACCTGTCTACCCATACACCTTTCTACCTGTACAGCTGTCAACTCGTCTACCTCTCTCTGTCCACCTGTATATATATCCACCGGTCTATATTAAACATATAGATTGTTTACCTATCTTCTGTATACCAGTACATGTCTGTCATTTCTGTTCATATATCTATCTTTCTATTTGTTTACTTGGCATGTCCACTTATGTACCTGTATGCTTATCTACCTGTATAAATGTTTTCTGTCTATGTGTTCACAAATAACTATTTGTATTTGAATCATTATAATAATTTGTAATAGTCATTTCTTCCAAAAATGTATCATTTTTTTCCTGAAATTGGAGAGAGTATGCTTTCGCGAAAATATTTGATTCAATCAAAAAGCATGCTCCATTCTCTCAAAAACTTTTATTCTTGCTCCTTATCTTTGAAACGTCTGGACTTACCTATGCCAAAAATTAATCAGCGCGTCTCCACATCTATAGGAATCGAATGCTTTTTGAACCATTCAAATAGATTTGTTATTTAAAAAAATTTCATCGTTTTTTTTTTAATTTTAAGGTATGCCAAAATGATCAGTAGGTCTTGGAACGTAAAGATATCTAATACATATTTTTATTTTCTATTTTCTGCTATTATTAACTTCCCGTAGGGTAAGTTATAGTAATCGCAAAAAAATCGAGAATGAAAATTTTTATATATCTTTACGTTTCAAAATCTTCTGAATATTTTGACACACCTTAGAAAAAATGGATGTATGTGTGTGTGTGCGGATTCAAATTTTCATCGACAATTTTGGGAACACGATTCAACCGATTTCAATTATTCAAAATATCCGATTTGCTTTTGATAAGAAGATGCTGATTAGTTTTTGGCATAAGCAGGTCTAGTCGTTTCGAAGATACGGGGCAAAAAGTGAAACAAACACTAACTCAGTTTTTAAAACAACAGAGCATCCTATTTTAATAATTCAAAAAGCATTTTTACTTGTATTGACAAGATGAAGAACTGATCAAATTTTCATGAAGGCAGGTTTAGCGGTTTCGGAGATCGGAAAAGTAAAAAAAAATGCCATTTGGCGGTCAAAAATGATCATTAGACATATACACATCAAATTATAAGATATTTTATAGAGATTTTAACAATAAGTATACATTTTGTTTACATTCCTATGGGTTCCGTACCAATGTTTATCCGTTTTACAGCGACACGGCGCTTACGCGCTTCGATATTTTGTCCCTATGCAGTTAAAGTAGTACAATTGCTTTGATAAAAAGTTCAGAATTTCCAAAATATTTCAAAATAATTTTTTTTCAAAAAGTCTTTTTTTTTCAAAAAAAGGTAAATTTTTGTCAAAAATTTATAGTTTCTCAAAAATCAAATTTTTTCAGAGTAATTTTTTTTCGAAAATGTTAATGTTTTTAAAAAAAAATTTTGGTGCGGAAAGTTTCAGCAATTTGCCTTAAGACACGATGCCATGCGCCCCACTAGTTTATGAATAGGTTCAATGGTTGTCTTAATATGTGTTGCATATTATTGACCTGTAGTTAGTTTTGTTTTCACAGTATAGTTTTTAAAAGTCGAATTGGATCTAGCGCCTCGACCTTCCCCATTGAACGTCTGTTAATTTTGCCTGTTGTAGACGTGAATAGTTTGATTATTAACAATTTATGATATCTAAATCAATATCGATTTTATTGAGCAATTGTCCATCCCTATGTGACATTTCGTTTATCGTTTTTTGCATCGTGATCTGAGTTGTCTTCACTTCGCTGCAGCGAGCGCATTCGATGTTATTCGATTATGTAGTTTTTGCTTTGGAGAGACTGTTTTGCAAAATTACTATTTCACGTTACAATTTTTAATGGGGATGCTTCAACGGCGCTGAATAATATATTAGAACAGAAGCCCTGAAGCGTTTTATAAATTGATTATTTCTGCATATGAACGAAAAGACTAGAACGATGCAAAAGCTTTGAATAGTAATAAATATAACGAGGTGGTTTTTAAATAGTAATTTAAAATGTAGACGTATCATATCGATTTTAATTAAAGATATTTTCTAAGGGATAATGCATAACATGAAACAGAAAAGAAATACTCTAGCTCAATGATGGTAACTCTTATCCGCGGACCTTTAAGCCTCGCTCTTCACCATTCCATGTATTTTAATTTAATTTTGCCATAATTATAGTTTACTAATACCACGTTTATAATTAAATGTATATTTCTATTTAATTCTTCATTATATATTTCTATTTTATTCTTGAGTATAAAAAGCAACATTTTAATAATTACAACGAAATATTCCATGTGGTTTTATAAAACAAAATTAAAAAAGTGCCTTCACCGCGTACGTGCGATTATAAATTAAATCCAAAGCTTTACCATGAACAATTTAAGCCGCAGCCACTTGAAGAGGGGATCAGAAACTTTTTTCGATTCCCACATAAAAAACACGCACCAAAAGAGATAGGTTTAAGTGAAAAGTTTCAACGTTGATATTTTCATTGTACTTTTACATCTACATCGATGAGATGGCTAATAATAAATTCTGTGCTTTTTTAAGCTCTGAGTGCACCAATATTTTTTTCGAACTTTTATACGCCTGGGAAAATGGCATTAAAATACATTGATGGCTACATGAAAGTAAAATTACGATATTAGGATTAAAGTGACAAAAAGTGACAAAAATAAAAATTCAAATTTTGCACATTTGCAGCACAAATTTTAGAGATAAAAATAATTATTTAACATTAACATCATTATTATTGTTGTTGTTGTTGAATAGTAATTAAAACTAAATGGCCTAAAAAACTAAAATAAACTATTATGGAAAAAATTCCCAACGTTCTCGGTTTTTAATTGATTGAACCGCTGCAATACCACTTAAAGTGAACATTTTACAAGTATAAAATTAATATTTGTTAATAATTGGTTTATATTTTACATATTCATTAGGTTAAGAACACAGTCAAGGAATCATTAATATTTAACAAAACTATAGAAAAAGACAACTATTCCAAAACATTTATTAGATTGTAAGATAACAGAAATGTACAATTCAAAAATATTATCCAATTTACAAGCACTTAGACACCTGTTGTGGAAAATAAATACATAATTGTGAAAAAATATCGAATCGATCACATAAATGGATCTGCGTTTCATTATTACCATCTATTCATTTAAGTTAATTAATATCATTAAATTATTTTAGAAGATAAAAAAACTATATATGTATTTATTACAGTGACTGGCAAATTAAATAAACAACTTTATATTTAGTGCAATAGTTGCATTCAAGGTAACCAACTCATTCCTAACTGCACTAAGTAAAAAATAATTATGTGCAGCAGTTTTTCTTGACATCATCCAGGTCTGGCATATGGGTTTGCTCTACAAATTGAGCGAAATTTTTCAAATCTTAATTATCTAAGAGAACATGACAAATTAACATTAAAGAAAGACTCTCCTCACCAAAATCAATCCATTCTCGTGTTATTCGAGTTAGTGTTCACTATACGAATTTCTGTTTAATAATCAAAATCTTTAATTCATTTTCTCAAGAAAATTTGAAACAAATGGTTTGAAAATTCCGGAGAACCGAAAGAATAAGCCCAGAGAACATAAAATATTTTTGTAAATTATTCTGGCAGAAATAGACATTTTTTAAGAAGCTAAAAATATTTGTATAAATTAATCTGAAATATTTACGTACTCCTTAATAAATTTTGGATTTATAACACATAAAATATATACACTCACGTTTTAAGCCGTTATTTAGGAACACATGTCATAAAAAGGAAAATAACTTCATTACTATTTAAATATGCACCGTGAGATTGAACCACTTGCTTCACCACTATTTTTACAATGTACTTTGTCTCAAATAATACTAAATAATGCAAACATCTTCGTCGTGATTCATAAGACCGTGATTTCTGTGCGATCGTAATTTTGGTAATAAGTACATTCTCGTATATAAGTTCATTCATTATTCATGAGTTCATTTTTTCTTGAAACCTCTTCCGCCGTCGTAAATTATATTATAATAACGTATTAAAGGTATACTATAATAACAATTTAAGTACACCATTTTATGATGTACATGTCAATTAATCATTTTTATAACGATGTTACTTGGGATAATGATTATAATGTGAATGGACTGGATTTATGGACTAGTTAAATTTAGAACAAATTTTAGTTTGATAAGGCGCATTAAGGTGCGAGTTATGAAAATATTAGGAGAATTGAGTTAAACTTGAGTTTATTACTTTAATATTAAAAAAATATATATAATAAATGACACCATATTCGAAACAAAGTACATATTGAATACTACTAATATTTTATATCAAAGTAGTGATTGAAGCCTATTATCTGATGCGTACCGTGTCTCAAAAGTAGTAATCTGAATAATAAATTTTAGTTAAATTTGCATTTGCATTAGTAAAGAAATGTGTTTTATCACTATTTTTTATAAAAATGCGTTTGTTTTTTTTTTACTCAATAAGCGAGATAAAATGAGATAGCAAGGGGCCGAACAGATACTATATGTGTCATTTCTAATTTTAAAAGAATTTTACGAAATAATAGCTACAATATTTAGCTAATGCAAAATATAGCTTTAATGGGCACATTTTTTACAAAGATATCACTATATATAACCTTGATTGACTATTTTATCAGATTTATAAAAAAAATATATCATGACAACTTTATGTTACGGTCCAACGGTATGATTTGCTGGTAAAAATTGTTAAAACAAATCAGGCGTTGCACACACTAACCTACAAAACGCACAAACGTTAAATAGCAATTTGATCATTTTGAAGTCTCATTTGAAGTTAGATTTTATCTGTAAAGCACCTGATTGCACAGTAAATACATAGCATTTTAAAAGATTTTACTCCCAATTCATACTAAAACAGAATCGTAACATAGCTTTCTCATAACATTTCTATTCCGTCGTGGAATTGGCATTAATTTATGACCTAAAATTTGATATTTCATTCAATATTTTCAAGCAATTACATATTTAACAAGAAAAAAGAGAGCGCGTAAGGTTCACACGCAAATGAAGTAAAAATTATTTGCTACTGTACAAGATGGCATTTAAGTAAAAATAACTACATCATATAAACATTTTGAATAATGTTCATTAGTATTATTTACCAAATTACTAATAAAAATAAATAAATATACTCATTATGCACACATTTATTAGTCACAACCATTATACACATTCATATAATGACAAATTATAAATTATATATTTATAATAGCATTAAAATATGTGAAATATTTAAAAATAATAATATAATTGAAGTCATACTTCAAATATGACATGACATGACATGATCGGTTTGTCATTATAATTAGTGACATGAACCTTCGTTAGAGAAATTCTTTCACACAGTGGATTATTTTAAACAACGCCTAAGAAGTATGGTTTTCGCAACTTCACTCATCATGTAATTGTATTAAAGAAATCCATGTAATTAAATTAATGATTGCTTGTATTTTTTTTACTTTTTTGCTGACGATATAATCTCATTGTTTAAACAGCTGTGAAATCTTCCTAGCCTAAAAATATGTTTTATTTTAATAACTTCAAAGATTTATAGAAACTACAAATAACATAGAAATAATTTCTAATCAATAAACTTACGTTTAGTACATGGCCCGTATGTTTAATTTGTTTTATTATTTTTAAGGAACAGGGTAAAATATTCTTCTGATTCAGACATTTTTCATTAAATCAAGATTTGTTCTACGATGTAACTTTAAAATGTTTATTTATCTATGTCGATTTCTTTTTTGATATTGGTACTCATACAACGTTGATGCCGGTACGCATACAACTACAGAATTCTATTCACATACGACGGCTAATCACAATCGACTCGTATAGAAATGATCTCGAGAGCAAATAACGAACAGTTCGGGCGTTACGGACTTCCGTTGCATTTGTACGGATTTACACCCTAGTCGCGCCTAAAGAAGTTTTACTTCAACCAGTTATATTTTGGATCTCAAGTACATAGTAACATATCAGTGTTGATTATAAAACATCATTGCTTTTGAAAAAAGTGCTCCCCATAAGACTTCACTTCACTATGATCCCCCACTCCGTTTCCGGATTATAACTATCTGACAAATCGCATCATTGCTCAGGATCTTGATTCTTTTTTCTTGTTAATAAATAAGGTCCGACAGAGGAATAGTCGGTGGTCACTTAGACGGAATTCCGTAGTAGTTTTTAGGTCAGTGTATCACATCCGACGCGTGACATGTAGCATCACATAACACAACGCGACGTAAATGGACATTCTTACATCTACGAGTCGCATTTATTTCAATCTTGCTCTTAAATGTACTGGCTTATGTACAAGAGAACCATATATATATATATATATATATATATATATATATATATATATATATGTACTAGCTGCCCCAAAAAACGTTGCTTTGCCATAAAAAATATTTTTAGAGTTTTTTAAATATTAAACGCATTGATTGTGAATGTAGAAGTATGTAGTCAATAAGTGAAAAAACAGCTAACACAAATAATATGGATGGTTTACCCACTTCAAAGCATGCCTCATATAAATATTTATGAGGCACATTGATAGTCATTAAGTCATTGCAAGTGCCAACCTAATCTGAAACTGATTTCATTTTAATTGAATAGGGGCGATAGGCAGATTCAATGTTTCAATATATCATTACCGCGATTTTATTAATTCATGATTTTTTAATGAAGAAAGAAATCTAATAATTCAATTTTGAGTTATGCTTTGGCTTGTCAAGAAAATCTCTTGACATTTTAAAAACTGAAAAAATGTATAGTTTTGTCTTAGGCTTGTATGATATCTTCTACATTTTATGTAGCGTGATTTAATAATGATTTTATTATGTCCTTTGTAGAATTTATAAAATAGAAATTTGTGGAATATTAGATAAAATCAAGAAAAGTGCGCAAAATATTAATGAAAATTAAAACCTTATTGAAAAATGTTGTATTGATGTCAGTTTTTCAGTACTGTTGATTATTCAAAATCCTAATTTAGAGAAAAAATTTCGTAACGGTCTACTTTGTTTACGAAAGCATTATTAAATTGATTAAATTCGTAATTTCATGGTGATTCGTGTTGAATTTATTAAAGTGATTTGACTTGTGAAGATGTGAGTGATTCACCGCTTTTGTGCTTATTTATTGTTGCTCTTTTTAGTGATTAAATTTATTTTTATTGCCTTTTTAGTGTTTTAGTAAAACCGTAGTGGGTGGTGCAATGTTGACTTCCTAGTTCAGCAGTCGGCAAACTTTTTCCTAGAAATGTTGATGTAATCTATTATTTATATCTATATTTATTTTGTAGTTAAAATATTTTATATCAAATAACACAGATTGTTTCTTTGCAGGCAACAAGCAAGTAATTGGAACCTTCCATAAAAATGGTTTCTTCAACTAAATGTAAGTAATTTTAATTTCCAATGCCTTTGATACCGTCACACGTTTTCACACGTTTTCAAATGAATTTATAAAAATTGCAGTAGTAGTATTTGTAAATTTTAATAGCACCGTTTGTGTATGTAGGCAATAATTTATACAATATGATAATATACACTTTAAAACAATCTTTTTTTAATCAATTCATAAAACTTCAACTTCAACTAAATGTAAGTGATTTCAATTCCTAATCATGCGTTGGTACGGTCACAGGTTTGCAAATGAATTTATAAAATGTGCAAAAGTAGTATTTTATAAATTATTACCGAATTTTCTATGTATGTAGGCAATAATCTATATTCCGTAATATGATAATAGACATTTTAAAACGATCTTTTTTTTAAACAACTCGTCAAACATTTATGATTGTATAAAGAATAGTTAGAAATGGTTGAAAAAGTGAGAGAAAACTGCATATTCACTAAAATTCAAGATTTCTACATAAGATGATTCAATTATGAATTATACATACCAACAATTTCAATTATCAAAATAAATTCAAGAGCAAATCCTACAAAATTCCCTCTATGGGACAGCGTAATGTTCCGGTCACATACCGATATTTTTATATTTTTATAAAATAGTTATATTTTTTAGTGAGATCACCCATAAATTTATTTCTTTAGCGTCGTCAAGACAACCAATATCGAAATTTATGACGTTTGCTAAGATTTTTATGCACTTATTGAAGTGCATATATAGTAGTGCGACATTATGATCTGAGGGACGTGAAAACCACAGTTTATTTATGCCGAATATTTTTTTAAATAAGTATGTTTTATTTTTGTTTGCCTATGTAGACTTATAATTACAAATTATTGCCCGCCAAATTTTTTAGGATGCAAATAATAAATTTGGCCAATCGAGAATTAATAGGTAAACCATTTTGATTAGTAGAAGGCGTAAACTATATCATATTATTCTTAGTGATTTTATATATTTCCGAATATCCAAAAATTCAAAATGAAGCTTATACAAGTTATACAAGTTAACCAAGTTTCAAATTTATGGTTTTCGTAGACTTCATATCTCAAGTTGAGTCCAGCCATTTCCAGGAATTCTTAGCCATTAATTAAAGTTTTAAGCCTTATAATGGGCTATCGTTTCTAATCAGGTAGTTTATCTTTGATGATTGAAAAGACGATTAAAAAGTTGAACATCAATAAGTAAAAATAATTGATATTTTGATTAAGATGCTCTGTATCAATGTAATATCATTTCACAGTGCCATACACGTTCGTTATAAGTCACTGAAACTAAAAAACAATGTTAACCGTTTCCAATCTTAATTATAAGTCAATTTCCCGTCTAAGTATATTACCTGGATACCTATATAAGGGTCTATAACGATGATCGGTTCTATTATAACGAGCACCATGGAAGTGAGGAAATTACAGGGAAATCTGATGATATCAGCCAGGATTGGGGTTTGGAGCAGGGAGGGCGGCGAGCCGGCGATTAGCCGAAGCCAAAGCAAACCCTCCATTATCGAACAATTGCCTCGCGTGAACGAACAATCTGTACTGTTGTACATGCGACAAAATATATTGGAATCATTTGTTGATACGGATAGTTCATCTTGAGGATTAAGTTTGCAAAAAAATATTATTACTGGTGAGCTGCCAAAGAAAATTTTATAGTGTGGGAAAACCACCGTTTTACCTTCCCTTGCTTCTAACACTCCTATCCAACTTATGTTTCTTACCTTTGCATTTTCCTTTCTATTAGACTTCTTTTTTCTACATATTTTGAGCTCTTAGTTGGTTATAATATTGTTTCTACAGGTAGTTTTTGTCGTTCTTCACATATTGCATATTTTTGTTTTTCAAATATTGTTTTTCGTTGTTAGTTTTATTTGTGTTTGTGAGCACGGTTGTTTAGTTTGTGATACCTAAATTTAACTTAAGCATACGTTAATTAATAGTTTTACACAATGTATTGTTCCTTTCAAGTTAGATTCAAAAGATTTTTTATACCACTTCCAGAAAATTTCTTCAATTGGTTGGGATATAAAGGACCACCTAAACATTTACACTGGCAAGGTGTGAACAATAAAAAAATAGTAATTATAATTATAAAATCAGGTAAATAAAACAATTCAATCAGAGACTAATTAAATTAATAGTTACTAAAAAGTCAAATACAAAAACGGTATGTATTTATATAATTATATTACAAAAATAATAAGTCTGATTATAATAAATTATTTAAAAATAAATACCGAAATAAGCATGCTTAAATATACATATTTAGAATATGATTTTTGAATTTCTTGTTCAAGCTAACAATTAAACTGCATTGCATTAATTGAATAATGTAGCTATTATTTTATAAAACCTTTTCAATATTTGATATAAGTAGTTTTTTGCCAAAATTGAAAGTATACCAATTCATATAATTTCCAATTGATATATCTCATCATTATTTTAATATCTGACGTCGAAATAGAATTTTAAAATTGGAAAACCTGAGAAAAATTCTCATAATGATATCGTAGGTTCATCGTGATCATAAAATTAAGGACACAAGAGTCAAATATGACATTGAACTATGAACCTAAAATATGAATTTCAACCTCTGAACGTGATATATAGGAAAATATTTAATTAGAGTCCTACAAAACCATCGGAATTGGACACTTCATACATCAATGTGTCTACTGTAGAACATGCCATTAAGTGGTAAGATGTATATCATGATATTAAATTTTGCGAAATAAATAAGCAAAAGGTAGTAACAAGATGTGTCACATGCGCATAAAATGATATAAATAAAAAATTATTTTAAATTACATTTATGCGAAGCCCTTGTAGGTTCTGATTTTCTAAACTCCATAACTTGAGAGTAACCCAATTATCTATAATGAGCTGTATAATATTACCGAATTAAAGCTATCTTCATTATTAAAAATCACATTCCATAACTGATATTTTAAAAGTATAAATTCTTTTAACTGAATTATGAATACACTCAACTGCTTTTACTTTCGGATTGTTTAATCTGATTAACTCAGTTTGTTAGCAAGTTGAGATATTTTATTCCAAGATAATGTTCCCCAAAGCTCTGATTTAACTTTCAAACAATACTAAAATGTTATTCACCTTTCTTTATACTTTTGTTTCAACTTCTGTCAGTTTGCGTATTTCCTTGGTTTATTTAATTTCATTTGAATTTCAAATCTAATACGAAGCTGTCTGACCACACCTCTTTTTGAGTAAAAAATCTTGTTATATTATTATTGCTAGGGTTGTAGCCTGTTGGGCTTAGTTTTGTTAGAATTAAATTTATTTTCCGAATCATTTCCAATGTTTAAAAAAAAAGAATATTAAAAAAAACCTTTTTGTTACTTTTGAAATAAGAAAAAAAAACTTTTTGTTCTTCTCAAAAACTAATTATTTTTCCGTACTGTCAACATAAGCAAAATGTTATTTGAATAATTTCAATAAAATCATCAGTTCTTTTGATAACTGCTATATTTTGCACATTTTGCTCCGTATATTCCAAAGGCTGGAACTGCTTAATCCTAAAAAGACTAATCAACACATCCTCTCGACTATATGAATCAAATATATTTTCAATTATTTTAATCGGACGCTTCGAATGCAATTTTTCTGAAACGGCTAGACCTGTCTTTGCCAAAAACTAATCAGCAAGTGTCAATACGAATATTTTTTTTTTTTTTTTTGTGGCTGAAGAATTTTTTTTTTTTTTTTTGCTGAATCGTTCGGTGTTC
>NW_020537758.1:53836323-53901751 GCF_003426905.1 Ctenocephalides felis
TGCTGCATAGATTATCAGCATTGGGAATCTTTGAATAACAAAAAATATCAAATATATCATAACCTAACTAATTGGTTTTCCCTACATAAAAAACACATAGTCAAAAAGTTCCATCCCAACATATCAAAGATTTCATAAAGTCGCTAAGTTTTATAAAGCAATTTTTATGGTGTAATATAACATTTAATTATCAATATCTGTACTTATAATAACTATTATTTGTTCAAAGATTAATACAAAAATAATATTTTTTCAAAGAAAAACAGTTAAAACTTATTCTCTTCTATCAATAACATACATATTGTTGAAATAATAAACAAAATTATTCTTTCCCTTCTGAAATGTTTTTGATTATATTAATGTTAAAGTATTACAAAGAAAAAACATAATTTCATGATGTTTCTAGAAGAAAAACTACTTTACTGTTTCGGCCAATTGGGATTTCGTTTCTATTTTAGTAGAACACATGTCAAACTATAATGTACAAAAGTTTAATCAACTTATACTTGATATTTTTGAGAGAGTTTAATAAATTATGAAATCCTAGTTACTATTTTAAGGTGCATTTGAATAAAACCTTTAGTAAATAAATTTCACATTTTAGCATATTCTTTGAATATAACGTTGTTGGTATTCTATGTATTCTGGCACAATAAAGACAAAGGCAAATTGGTAATTAATTTTCTACATGCGCTGAATATAAAATGAACATGGTTGAAATAAAAATAGTTTTAATATATTTACATACATGTATGGGGAAAAAGAGTAGAACATTAATTTTGCTACAGATAAAGTATACATGCGTTAAGAATATATTAAAATTAATACAAATTATTTCAAATAAAAGCTTTTATATCATGCCATAGGAAAAATCAAATAGTGCCTCTGAAATATATCCGATTATTGTGCATTTTTAATTTTTCACTGTCACAAACAGAATTTTAAATTAAATGGTTTTGCGTCTGTCATAACAATTCGAATATTATGGTAACCTGATTTTTAAATCTTGAATTAAAGATTTTTTAATTTATACAAAAATTAACAAAAAAATCATATATGGTAAAAATATAGAATAGGCAACACAAAAATAGTCATGAATCATTCTAGTGAAATCTGTAATAAGTTACAAAAATAAATTATTTAATCGAATTTTTTCAATAATAACTTAAACCTTATGTATGGTATTTGTTTGTAATTAAACAGACTTTCAACATAATGAATACAAAGCAAAAATCTATCAAGATGCTTTTGATTTATGATATTGTGACGAATGTATGCAACTAATGCCAAATATTGCATCTTAGCGTTGCATCCCCATTACGAAAGTTCTTAACCCGACTTCTATAAACACCCTGTAATTATTGCACTGAGGGTTGTGCAACCCCTTTGACGACTATACCAATTGTCGTTACAATATTCAAATTTGTAGTTACACGTGTAATGTAATGTAAATCATGTAATGTAAATTATAATTTTTGTAATTGATTGTCAATTTATTAATTTTCTACTAAAATTCATCTATCATAATACCAACCACACAACTTCTTGTTAGAAAGCTAATTTCGTAATTCGATTCAGTTCTCAAGATTTCACAAAAAAAGCAAAATAATAAAAATAATTTTGGAAATTTGAAACATCGTTATTAAAAGTAGAATTGAAATGGATATTTTGTGCATCTCGTTTACAAAGAATAAATAATTTGGAAGATATTAATATTTTAATAATATTTTAATCATTATATTTTGTTACACGACTTTTGTTTTATTTCAAATAGATGATATATAAAAACTCCAGAATATAAAAAGATAAATAAAAATTGAATAATCGCTGTAGCATTTATCAGGTAATTTTAAATTTAAATATTGTTGAAAGAAATTAGTATTTATAATCAAGGCACATGAACAATTTTCTGTAACTTTCACATGCTATTGCACAATATGTCTTTCCCATAATACAGTAATATATTCTATTTGTCATTGATTTTGCTCGTTATCTTCGGTTGAACAGTGAGTAATAGTTTGTGTAATAAACAGCTAAATATTTTTATGACTTAATTGATTACAACGTTTTTATAGATAGAATTTTATCATTATAATTTTTACAATGACCATGAATTATTTTTTGATGTTGCAACGTCGGGTAAAGGCTATTTTCACTTTAAAACTTTGCTAACTATATTACCTACTACTTGACGTCACTACTACTTGGTATCAGGCTGCTCGAGACGGATATCGAGCCTCTGATTCAAATCCTACAGTTATGACCAAAAACTCAAGGGCAAATCCAAATGGTATTTAGGGGCAAATTTTCCAGTAAAATAGACCGCTGATTTTCTGATACTAAAACTGTCAAAATACTACATATTTTCTTTGTATTAAAATACTATATATTTGCGTTTTAGATTTAAAACCTAATCTATAATTTGCTCAAACGTCAAAAGGATAATGTTGTCATAATTTTGATGTGTTTGTATAAATAACATTATTTGACAATATTATGTTGCATTACTATATAATTAACTGTATATAGCCAATTGATGTATAATAAATAAATAAATAAATAAATAAATCTTTATTTTTGTGTGTTTAGGGTACACATTTTCGTTCATTTGGTGGCATCTACTAAATTTGGTTAAAAGATCTAATAATATTCTACCATTTTACGGATAACTTTTAAGTATAACTTTTATCTTTACATACCACTCAAATGTAAATGCATAAATATGCTAGAATTACTTCCATTGATATTTTGGTGACGTCGCGATTTTGCGTCTAAAACAGGAAAGGGTTGCTCTCGCCGTGGCCGTGTGCGTCACAGGCGAGGGCTTGGCGCTTGATCCTGTACCTGCGTGCTCTTCCATGCCCCATTTACTAGTATTTTGAAATGAAGACTTATACCTGCTTGAATAATAGTAGAGATAATAGTAGTTAAGTAGAGTGTCCGGTGCTTGGTGCCGTCCGGCGTTACGGGACTCCCCCTAAAATAAACGTGACTTGCATTTTGACCGTTTTGAGTTCCAAGAAATGGTTGCCATAACAACGCTATTTACGTCTATTTTACTAGAGAATCGGTCCATAGTATTTAAAAGTACATTTGTAGTATTTACGAGTATGTAATAATAGGCCCATTTATAAGACCTCAAATATTTTAGAACAATTATATATTTATAATCAGGAACCATTAACTATTATTTTTTAGTTCTTTACCACAATTTGGTATGTGTCAGAAAAGGTAAAATATTTTATTTCGTTCCATAATCAAGAAGTTCTTTCCTGAAGCGCAAACACAAAATTTTAAGTACGTACTTGAAGTCTTACATACACTTACTGTGTGCCGAGAGAATGCATCTTGCAGTCATTCAATTTTCTAGTACAAGTGGTAGACGGAGCGCAACTCTTCAAAACTCTAGTCATCAAAAAACTGGTGGAAATCTCTATGTAGTCAATGAGCGGTCGCAAAAAGTAAGAAACTCATAAAAATAAAATTTTGGCTAGGCAGTTGCTAGACTGTAGACTAGAGCCAGGAAAAAAATTGATTAGATAACGCACATATGTTTATAGGGTTATATATAACTAGAGCGACTGGATCTGAATCAAAGAGAGCCTGATGTCAATCAGTAGTGACATCCGTTTTTACTTGGAAATATAGATAGAAATGTTTCCAAGCGAAAATAGCCCTCATTGGACATAGCTGCATCAATAAAATATTTACCATATTACAAAAATAGTAATAAAAAAAATTATCCCACAAATATGTGATTATTGCTCTCCGGTTGCCATCTGTAAAACCGATCTAGGGGAAAGTCCCGTTACGCCGGACGGCACCTAATGCCGGACACTCTATTTAACACGTACTTATTAAGCGAGTATAAATCTTTTTATATCAAAATACTAGTGCACACAGTTGCAGAATCACGCGCCAAGACTCACCTGTGACGCATACGGCTACGCCGGGAGCTACTCTGTTTTAAGTGCAAAAATCACGGCGTCACCTAAATATCAATGGAAGTAATTCTAGTATATTTTTGCATTTACATTTGAGTAGCATTCAAAGATAAAAGTAGTAATTGACTGTTATTCATAAAATGGTAGAGTATTATTACATATTTTAGACAATTTTAGTAAGTACCACCAACTGAACGAACATGCCTGTCCCTTAGCACCGGACACTAAATCGTTCCTTAGCGCCGAGCAGTAAACATATTGATATTTCTTGTATTGACGTAATTTATTCTAATTATTTAATTTTGTTTTATATTAGTGCTAACGATCACTACATACCCCAATTTTTCGTATTTTCTAGTCAAAGAATGAAAATCTTATGATCAATGCTCTAGCTGAGAGCATCGGTGTGGCCCAGCCAAAAGGGTGGATAGTTAGTGATTTTTGTGCAATATCTAAGAATATTTGTCAAACACAAATGTGCAGACATTCCAGAGTATGGATATGGCTACATATGGGTTCAATGCTGGTTATTTTAAAATGTCCGGTACTAGGTGCCACTTTGTAAAATCATATTTCTTGTTACCAAAGTTCGATTGATAGTATAATTATTTCTAGCAAAAGTTGCGTATTTGTTGATTTAGTTTGCTTTCTAACTTTGTTATTTAACATTAGTCATAATTTAATAAACATTTCGTAAAATATTTTTTGATTTATTTATAAACTAACTAACCTTAGGTGTCCGGCACTCGGGGACTTCCCGATACTATTAAGTCAAATTGGTCCACGTTATAGGACTTTCAAGTTCTGATTGCTTTATAAAACCAAAAACACAAAATTTGTATATTTTATTAAACTAGGTAATTTTTAAATCAAATGCCTGCTACCATTACCAGACAATTTCATTCCGTTTATTTATCTAGTGGTCCTGTACGTCAAAACTAATTTATAAAATGAATTATTTTAGAAATATTGATACTGTGAGGATCTCGCATACTTTTTGGATGAAATATGTTATTTATTCATCTAAAAAGCTAATTTCAATTCGAAGTAGTAGAAATTTATCGTAAATTTCACATTGATGACATACAGCTACATTATTTAGCAGTAAATTGCTGCATTTCTATCAATACCTTAATATTATTTTGAATAATTTCATATTCATTATTGAATTGAATGTTAGTAATAATCAATTGCCATTTCAATCGGAACCGCGACATCACATTAGTTAACCAATAATATCAGTTATTGCTAATATATGATACGATAATATGTAGCTACTAATTTCACGATACCTATTAATGCAATTTTGGAGTGCCTATAACAATACTTCGACCTGCAACATAGATTATAAAATATTATATCTAATTTTTATAATGTTATGTAATTGAAAATTAAAACAAAGCATCGGTTTCCCACACATAATTAATGCATTACGTGATTAATGCTAATACCATAATCAAGTTGTGCCATACTGTCTACACTATTAATTTAATAATGCATATTTGTTTAATATTATTTATACATATTTATAAAATTGGATAGATTGCTAATTTTATTTTATTTTTATTAGGTCTGATAGTTGTTTATCAAACATGAAGAATGGCTGTCGGTAACTTGTCTCAAAAACTCTATGGCAGAAACAGGTACATATTTTAGTATTTTTCCGTAAAAAGTTTTATTCTTTATTATAAAAAATATTTAACTAAATATTACTTTGAGTATTACTGTATTTACTAAATATAGGGCGAAAATTGGCTCTGAGTTATCTATAATTGTACCACATAATTTTGGAATGTACTAAAACACCTCTTCGATTACTCAGGTTGTTGGGTTATAATTTAACCCTTGTAGTTGTGGATTGTATTAAACATTGGTTTGTTGGTATAATTTATGTATTTGTTGCAATTCTCTTTGCAATCACTGATTAATCAATTAAAAAGGATATATTTATTGATTATTTACTACATACGTTGTTAAGCGCACTTTCGTTTTAGAAGTGAACAACCAGTCCCATCAAACTCTCAATGCCATGAAGATTGCTGCTTCATGGCCAATATAATAACATGAAAATACGTCCGAACAAACTCAGAACCACAAAATAAGAAAAATTAATTGGCACTTCCAACTTTAGATTCGTGATAACATATGTCGCGCACCCAATGCAGACAAATTTTTATATTTCAATAAATTTTTACTGGGCCGGTATTTCAATTCGATGATCTATTTTATTTAAATTAGTATATTTTATAATCTATTTATACGCATCAGTTATGTGATGGAACTAGGGTGGTATATATTTTTATACCTTATTGACAAAATGCTTACATGATTTAGCATGTCCTCGAAACAAGCTTTGTTAATGTTAATCAATGTTTTGATTTAATATATCGCATTAGTTATTAGCGCTCATAATTTGCAGCATATTCAATCATTATTAAAATATATCTTTTACCAAATTGGTATCATTCCACATATAATATGTCTATGTAGTCTGCAATTTGATAGAGTCGTGTGCATTTTGCACAAACAAATCCACAGTGTGTTCTTGACTCAGAACTCGAAGTACAAACAACGATGAACAGTACAAATTACTCTCATTAGTTTAGTCTGAAGCACTTACGTTTGGTACAATAGCTATGAATTTATTCCTTCTTTTGTGTTTCTCATGTACGAGAAGAACTATGTATTATTTACATACATCCACTCAGACAAACGGTAAGCTTAGACGAGGACGTGATTATAACGAAGCATGGTAGATTCGTTTTCGAAAATTATAATTGACATGAATTAGCATCTTTGTGAAGATTTTATTCTGCATTAGAGCCGTACTTGAATAATTGATGCATTGTTATATGCGACAAATGCAGAAATAAATTTATTTGAAATCGAACTGCCTTTTAAATTTGTATCCAATTTACCATCCATTGACGATCAAAAAATTTAAATAGTACAAATACTACAAATACTAGTAAAAGTCTAGTTTATTCATTAATAATTATTTAACATGTAACTTCATCAAATAAAAAAAAAAACAGAATTCTAAATAATCCTGATCTTAGATCTAAATTAATATTTAATTATGTGCTAGTGCATGTTATTTGATATATCCATCTTGTCCATCTATGGTTATATCATACTAACTAGTACTAGAAAAAGCACCGACAAAAATTACATGGTATTTTGTTTTTTAATCCTTATTCATTTTATGATTTTATAAGCAGTCTTAATTGTTTTTAGTCTTCTTAAGTTTATTAATCTCCAGTAACAGTCATTTGATTAAGTGGGAAATATAGTAACATATTTATTAAAAAAAATGTAATTAATTGCAAAACCCATTATTTAACCATATAGTACTGACGAAAGGACATATAGGTTAAGGACATACTGAGATACTATTTTTTTAGGGAAACTTCTCACATGTAAATGTTTTTTTTTTTTTTTTTTTTTGAGGCATCAAACATAAAATGCGAGTCTGAAGGGAATAAATTATACACCTTAAAAAATTTTCGCTAGTCTCAAAATTAGAAGGGCGGTCTTTGGAACAAATGCTAGTCTCTTCTTTTTATATGTCAATTCCTTGGCCTGTTTTCAGAAGTAGTTAGAGAAAATATTGAAATTTAACTTAGCACACTTCAGTTAATTAAGTACTAAAAGTAATGTTATTCTGTACAAATGGGAATGAAAATGAATAAATGATAATTGCATTTATATTGCAATAAACTAATTGCATTATAGCAATTGCAATAACTAATTCACTGGGTAGGTACTGGTATCAGTTGATCTATTTTAATAAGAATAATTACAAACAACAACAATTAAGTCTCAGAAAACATAAAAAACCACTTCCAAAATAAACTTTTGAAGACACGATATACGTTTGAACGTCAACAAAACTGTGAAAATGACGTTCAACATCTGGTAGAATTGTGATTACGAATTTGTTAACTAATGTAACTATGAAATTTTCATATGTACTAATATACGTTTCTAATTTTGTCTACATATGCAATTTCATTCATATTTCCCCTATTACATATTATACTAAATAATATTGCCACATCGTACGTTCTGTATTACTTTTAAAAATAAAATACTAAATATAACTCTTCATGATATTCTGTTGCTTATATGAATCAACAACGGAGAATAGTACTGATAAATTTGATCGATAGTAATAATAATTGTTTAATTTTAAAGTGATATAAAATCGTAAAATTTAAACCTAATAGATATAAAAATAGAAACAAGTAAAAAATCAATTACTAATTGTAACTACGGAAACATTCATGGAATTTATATTATATTGCGCAACTAAATCATTATTACAAATATAAGTCTAAACCAGTTATCAAACTATTAATGAAATTTTTGTATTCTGACGAATAAACTGATAAATGCGAATACTAATAAATACAAAAGTTTTATGAGCAGATTATTTTTGTAACAAGCATCAGTAATTCGATTCTTTGAACGTTCAAAGTGGCTTTTGAGCTGTGCTTGCTAACTTACTTTTCTAATCTGTTATTGTAACCAATCTTCCTTTGCTGATATTATATTAATTTATATGTATGTCATGCAGCAATACAATATAACTTGGGATTATATTTAATATCCATAACCTCAGGTAGAAATTTGATATCATACTGCTCGTTATCGAGCTTGGCCAAGGTTGCGATCGAACCCAGTCTATGCTTTGTTGTTACCAGATTCGCCACGGCTGGCTCTTTGAGAAGAAAATCCATGATAGTCACCAAATGCATCACGAACATTAATTGCAATTTATTGCACATTTCTGCGAACACCGCGCTTGTGTTAAAAAAGTATGGATAAACAGATTGGTAAATAAAATATATATGTATACTTTAAATGCGCTTATATTGCACATTACTACGACCGAGCTTGGTCGAATTGCTAAGAAAATGAAATAAATAATGAAATAACAATTACCTATATTGAATGAATGAATAGAAGGATAAAATATAAACAAATATTTATCTTTTTAAAAATAATACAAATTATTTGCATATACAAATTGAACACAAGATGATGGTCGAATTGCTAAGAAGATGAAATAAATACATAATCACGCCTAAAAGACTAAAATTATTTTACATTAAAACAGTGTCGAAAGATCATAAACACTATCGATCCAGTCTAAAATATCAACGTTCTCCAACTCCAAGTGCACAAGACATACAATTGATATAATCTACCCCAGCGTGTCATTTAGTGACGGAGAGCAAAATTTACTCAATCTGTCTGGCCAGATTCGGTCTAATGTAGTTAGTGGCGAACACTCAACATTGTCCGCACAATTAGGCCGCCTGCTGTCTGTCACTAATCGTCTACATTCTATTATAGGTACCTCATGGAAAGCTCGCATTGTTCGCTGTTACACAAATTTATTGTGATTCACTGTAATCGATTGTACACAAGCTTGTATATATATATATATATATATATATATATATATATATATATATATATCTGTATGTGTGAATTATTTTGTCGAACACCTCCAAAATTATTTGACCAATTTTTATGAAGCATAATACGAGTATACTCGTATACATTCAGCAGGTCTAAGAATCGTCTATCTATATTTTATACCTCTGATTGTAAGTTGTAAGGGTTGGCCACCACTGATATTGTTCTTCTAGGTTTTGAACCATTTTTATCACAAAATACATGCAACTCTAGATTTTCATTCTTCTACTACAAAATTATATTCTATAGTCATTTCAGTAAATTATTTATAATATACTTTGCAGTTTATTTTAATCAATATTTTACTGAGATTATGGCAAAGCCCAAATTTTTTATGCAAACATAGGTTGTTTTTGTTTGGATTTGTTTCTAACACTTACAAAATTAATTCACGAATTAAGTACATTTTATTTTACTTTATTTTATTTTATTCAAAAAACTCTGAATTTTTCACATTTTTGCCACTACCCCCCAACAGTCAATATAGAGGCTGATTTTTACATCTTGCCCAATAATATATTTGTGTTTACAGATCAACATTTTTGCAAAACGTTTTTACATATATACAGGGTGGCTGATATGTATTACAACCAAATTCAGACCGCTATCATCTCTAAACCGCTCATCAGACAAATTACAGATTTATTCCAGTGATTGTTCATTTAGTTGTTTACAAGCGTATAAAAGCATTTTGATCTATTGCACTCAGAAAAAAAAGTTATTCGTGATGGAAGCCAAACGTGATATTGTGATTGTTTTATATTTGGCTAGCCAACCACAAGTGGCTATCGTTAGAGCCGTCCAGCATTTAAATGCGAACAAATATTTTATTTCTCGTACCATATCTTGCAACCATGATACTTCCAGTATTGCGTCCAAAAAGTGGATGAAAAAAGCACTAACAACACCAGAAAAGATTCGAAAAGTGAAGACAAAAATTGATCGAAATTCGTGTTGCAGTGGTAAAAAAATGGCTCGTGAGCTGAACATATCGCAAAAACGGATACAACACATATTGAAAAATGAGCTTGGACTATGGCCATTGAAGTTCTAAAAAGTTCAAAAGCTCATCGATGCACAGAAAAAAGTTAGACAGGAAAGTGCCAAGTGGTTGCTTCGCTTGCACGAAAGTGGCTACTCACCGAATTTGGTTTTCTCAGATAAGTCATTCCAAATCTAGCAGTTTGTGAACAAACAAAATGATAGAGTTTACTTGCCAAAAAGGTCAGCTAAAAATTTACACCTTCGATTGGCCACTAGAACTCGAGCGCTTCCGACGGTAATGGTGTGAACCACCGTAACGGCCGATAGTGATATTCCGCTCGTATTCATCGACCGTGGGATCAAAATAAATTATCGAAATTATCGGGAAAATGTCTTAAAAGCAGTAATGAAGCCCTGGGTAGACAAAAATTTCGGCCGCAAACCATGGACATTCCAACAGGACTCAGCATCTTCAAACTCAGCACGCATCAACCAAAAATGGCTTAAAAAGAGGTTTCTCACTTCATTTCCATAGCACAATAGCCACCAAAATCTCTGGATCTAAATTCGTTGGACTTTTGTGCCTTGGATATTTTGGAGAGTAAGGTTTGCACTAAAAAAGTGTCGATCATCCCAAGAAAACGCCTCGCCGGCAATGGGCCAAAATACCCCGGAGCCACTTTCGTGCAGCGTGTTATGTTTTTTTCTGCATTTTGAAGGCCATAATTCGTGCCAAAGGTGGCCAATTAGCACAAATCTAAACTTCTAAAATTTGATGTTATTTCAGACATTTTTGCTTTTGAATAATGAAATTTAAAATGAAAATGACAAAATTATAGCTTTTTACTTTGTTGCATTACATATCAGCTACCCTGTATATATATATATATATATATATATATATATATATATATATATATATATATATATATTTTACCTTATTTATTACCTTATTTATTTGGTATGTAGATGTAACTCTCCTTCATTAAGCGTAATTTAATTAATTTGATTAATGTATATTTTAATAATTTAATTATGTACCAAACATTTAAAATATATTCTGCAAAAATTGCAGATTTTGTATTTCCTATTGTTAATTCGATTACATTTGCTTCTCTAATCGTAGAAATAATGTGCAACAAAATGGTATCATTTTTTAGATCTAATTTATAAAAAAAATAAAATTTAATTATGTAACTAGTTATATTAAATTAATTTTAAATAATGTTCGACTAATTCGTTAAATGTTCGATTTCAGTGCAATCATCTGAACGTCATCAGAACCATGTATTTTTTATTCAATGTTCATGAATAATTATTGGAAAACAAAATTAAGTCACCGTAGATAATGTGAACTGAAAATTGTTGCATATCTTTACGTTTTAGATTTCTGAACACTTCGGTATGCCTTAGAAAAAAAAGGATATATGTATGTTAATATATTTGTGTATTCGTGAGCATGCGTAGATAAAAATTTTTGTTAACGATTTCGAGAGCGCGGATCAACCGATTTGAATGATTAAAAAAAAATTGGTTTCTATTGATAAAGAAACGCTCTGATTAGTTATTGACATATGCACATCAAATCATCAGATATTTTATAGAGATTTCAATGAAAGGTACAAATTTTGTATACATATCTAAGATTTATAATGTTTAATCGTTAGACTGAAAGGCGGCGCTTACGCGCTTCGGTATTTCGACCCTAAAACATCTACGCAGCATAAGTACTTTAATTAAATGTTTAAAATTCAAAATAATATCAAGATTCTCAAAAATGCAAGTGTTTCAAAATTAAAAAAAAATAATCAAAATAATAAAATATACAATTTTAATCATAAAGACTAGTACTGCATATTGAGGTACCAGGTACGTAATGTGCACAATATATATTAATTACTATTATATTTTATGCTAGACAATTATTACAGAATAATTTTTACAAAAGAAATAAATAAATTTGATGCAGGTATTTATATTTCATTCAATGCTAATAAAATACAAAATCCAATTACAAGTTAAATGATAAGTTTATTTCAAATATCATCACTTTGGTTGTGAATTCCGAATTCACGTATATATTGTCAATTTAGAGATTGGCACAAAGTTGTATACCTTGCAGAATCGGACACATAGCTCTTTCCACTTTACATGTGTCATTTTTCCAACGGATATATATGCAAAACGTGCGGACTGCAAAAGTTTAGAATCGCAACTTCCAGCTAAACGAAACTATCATTCGCTTCTGGCCAAAGTCAAATTACATTTCAGCGATCATTCGTACCTGTTTCTGGTATTTGAATAATGCATGAATCAGGACCAATAAAGCTTGCATTTCTCTTGTGCAGAGCTAGAGAGCTAAATGTATATACCCTGTATATCAATTAAACCACGTTAAATATATTACAGTTAAATTACCGGATATCCCGAAATAGATAATGCCGACGGCAAAAATGTGACAAGCGTTGAAATTGATTGTCGGCTTAAATTTAATTATGAAATATTAATGATTGTATCGGTAAGAGATTATCCGTGATGAAAACTCAATCACTGCGAATATTGTAGAATCAACATTTTTTAATGATTTGTGTAATTATATAGTACGCGAGCTTCATACTTCATTGAACGATCATTTCATTTTTTGTAATTATGGATTTGTATTTATGCAATTCTACTTTATTGTAAAGTTGTGCAAAACTAATTTTAAACATTTATTTCGCATGATTTAATCAAATCTATGACTTTAGATAGTATTTTTGATAATTTTGGTAGTATATTGGTAATATTATTGATCAAACAATCAATTGATGAACCTTTACTGACAATAAAATCAAAAACAATTGTTCTGTGTGAAAAAATCAAGCATCGTGAAATATAAAATAATTTCACTTCTGAAAAGATTAAACATTTCTGAACTAATAATGTTGTATCAGAAGAAAGCTGGATATATGTGAATGTTTAGCCTAGTTGCAAGTTTGAAATATTTTCCTGGATATGTAATAATTGCGCATATTTAGTTTAAACGGTTTTTATTGTTTATACATTAAGGAGTGGGTAAGAACTATAAATTGATATATGGAAGTTTTAGTTATATAATTATATATAATCAATATTACCAAATGTAATGAATCTCTAAGGATCGTGAAATTTATTCACAATGGTAAAGTTCTCATTGATTCTTATCTACCTATTTACTGTGGAACTAGTAATAATTAATAAAAAAGATGTGATTGAAAAAAATATAAAATGTTAATAATTGAGAAATCAAACTATTTATATAGAGAAAAAACTTTGAAAACTGAGTAAATTTTAAACAGCATAGCATAAAATCCAAATTCTTCGAAATATTACAATGAGATAGCTTTCAATTATTTTGTTGTTTGTAATAAGAGGAATTTCGGAAAGTTTATATTTTCGCATTATTTTTGATAAATTTATTCATTTCTTTTAACTAAAGTCATATATTTGTTTGTAAATATTCATATAATTCATATAAATCTCGGATTTAGCGAATGGAAAGGGTTAATTTAGTTGCCTTAGGATCAACAGTTACTGAAATTTTCATATTGCGTATTTTTACGTTAAGATTAAGTCGCTTACTTGCCATCAGTCTTAGCGCCTACAACTAAAATTTATATAGATTAAAGTTTCAAATCAACTTTTCTTTATTTGTTAATTTAATTAAAACTAAAGTCTAAAATAAAACAATCTAAAGTGGAACATGTTTTTATAGAATTATTGAGTCTCTTACAGCAGGCAATGGAGGTAGTATTATTCATAAAGATATATCTTTTAAGGGTTACAGTCAAAAGTTCAACTAACTTTTTAATTCGAGCAAAAACGATAATATAGTTTGGTTTATGTTCATGTAAATAAATGAGGTTGTACCTATTTATTAATTTGGTTTATTGGCTTGTAATCTACATTTATATTTAAAACCAAACTTATCAACTTTCCGTAGGGTAAGTTACAGTAATCGCAAAAATTAAAATATTAAATTTTTTGCATATCTTTACATGTTTTTGCATATTCTTACGTTTTATCTTTCAAATGTTTCTTAACATTTTGGCATACCCGTGAAGAAAACTAAGTGTGAGTGTAGTTCATATGTATGTGTAGTACACGATTTAGAGACTACTGATCAACCGTTTTGAATAATTCAAATAATGATCGATTCTTATTGATGAGGCGACATGCTGATTAGTTTTTGACCAAGACAGGTCCATCCGTTCAGAAGATATGGGGCAAAATGTGCCACAAATGGCAATTCATTTTTGAGAGAACGGTAAGTCCCCTTTGAATGATTCAGATAATATTTTACTTGTATTGACGGAATGATGAATTTATTAAATTTTTGGGAAGGCAGGATTAACGGTTTTAAAAATCATTTTTTTAATTTTTTTAACGCCATTTGTCGGTAAAAAATAATCATTAGACATCTACGCATCAAAATCACAGATATTTTGAATAGATTTGAATAAAAAGTGCAAATTTTGTTTTCATTTCTATGAGGCCCGAACCAAGATTTATAGTGTTTAACCGTTAGCTAATGCGTTCCAATTAGTCTTTAAAACAGCCACGCAGCACGATCAAAATTTTCAATTTTTTTAAATGACTTCAAATTACTGTACCGGAAATTCCAGCATTTTGGCTTAAGCACCACAGTGGCCATGCACCATTGCATTTTCTTTTGAAGCACTATAAGAACTTTTAAATAATACGGGATATTCTGCAATCAAGAAATAAAATTTTCAATTAATTCCCAACAATCAAACCTTATCTTAATGCATACTCTCCAAGACATACACAACACCTGCATTTACTTCAACCAACACCCCGCCGGAACTTACACCCCGTAAGAGCGCTAAGCAGCGGCCGAAGTGCGCGTTGGGGCACGTAATTGTACGATAAGAAAAATAACCAGTTAATACTAGTTACGCCCCCGACCACCCCGATAACGGATCGCGAGGATTAGCGGATTCGCGTGATCGAAACCAATTAATCAAACGGCCGTGATGGATCGATTCAGTTGCAACTAAAATGGATAGTGGCAATAAATCCGAACTGCGCTCGTGTAAATATCATCCCAGTTCTCACACATCCTCTATCGAGAGAGTTCATACGATATTCTTTGGAAAAACAAACAAAGCTCTTATTGCTACGCGAGTAATCCTTTGAATATATTGCGACGGTGTGTTTGCTCGTGAAATATTTTTTAATAAAAAAACTAGGGAAATATGAAGAGTTCATGCGTCTCACAGGATTTATAGTATAGAATAAATTTTAAGATTGATAGACATATGGATAAGCTTGATCTGTTTTCTTACCTACTTACTACTACCCGGAAAGCAAGAGAAGCCAATTACGTATTTTAAATAATGGTGCATGGCCGATTCGCTAATTTTATAGTTTCACGACATTTCGAGCCATTCTGAATTAAATTAAACCAAATTTGGAAAAAGTTGCTGTTTAAACAAATAAAATTCAATTTGAAGAGGACCTGACACCTTAATATGAATTTTATTCAGTTCTCGCAAAATTACAATTAAAACTAGTTGGTATTGGTTACAATTAAAACTAGTTGGTTGGAATATCCCGTGTATGTGAACATATTTTTTGCCCTAAATCGACGATTTCTCAAAAACGGCTGGACCGATTTTAAAATTTTAAAAGTCATTAGATGTATCTTGATGAGGACTATCGTTTATAAATTTTGCGCGATCATCCAAGCCGTTTCTTTGTAAATTGCAGAAAAGTGAAAAAAAATTCGTCTATGTTTTAGCCCGAAATCCTGAATCGATTTTAAAAATTCAAAAATTGTTCGAACGATCTTAGTTGGGAATCGTGCTGATTAGTTTTTGGAGAAGATCGGGCGGGCCGTTTCTTTGTAATAAAGAATTAAAAAAAAAAATTTACGATTTTTATGAATTATTTTGACGGTAGATACCATAGCCTTATAGATCGTACTAAAATATTACGACCCTACGACAATTCATTTAATTTTAAAAATTCGTCAAAGTTTGCAAACATTAGTATCTTCTTTTTGGCATTAGTCAAAATAAGACTTTTCATCGATGTTTGCTCAAAAACGCATAAACCGATTTCAGAAATTTAAAAGCCATTTGATGTAGCTCAATGAGGACTATCATTTGTCTGTTTTGTGCTACGATCTGCTAAGCCAAGTTTATTTGTAATTTGGTAAAAAGTGTTAAACTTTTCGTCCACATTTAAGCTTATACTACCGAATAGATTTGAAAAATTAAAGCCGATTTTTATGCAACTCTTTTTGGCGATATATATCATGTCTTATAAGTCTTATATAACTTACTGAAATATTACGGCCTTACCCCAAGTAGTTTAATTTTAAAAATTCATCAAAGTTTGAGAAAATGAGTTGTTTTCTTGGTGTAATGATAGTGTTCGTTTGTTTTCAATGATGTGTGATAAATCCAATCCAAATACTTTTAATCACTCATAAATTCATTTATATTTTAATGATTAAGTCGATTATTTACACATATTCGAAAGTTCATGTAACTTGCCTTAAGGCAAAATACCTATACCAACTAGTTCTTTAACTTTTTTATCGAATTTATGAAACCGATGAACCTGCCTTTCCAACTATTTAATCAATTTTTCATACCATCAATAAAGTAAAATCTTTTATTGAATCATTCAAATCGGTCTGTTCTATTGGAAACTGAATTTCTATTTTTGCATTGTTCCGTATTTTCTGCCTTTGCCAAAAACTAATCACTAAATCAGCACGTCTGCCCATCAATAGGAATCGTATACTTTTCATTGGTTAGAAATCAATCAAACCAGCTCCCAAAATCGTGTACGAAAAAATGTATATAAACATACATACTTCAACATACACAAGAAAGCCGCGTATACATCAATTTCTTGTAAGGTATCCCAAAATGTTCAAAAACTTCTGAAACATAAAGATATCCATATAAAAGTTTCTATTTTAGGTTTTTTGCGATTACTTTAACTTACCCTACTGCAAGTTAATTATGTCGTCTTGATTGTTTTCTTAAGAAATTTTTATCATATCAACTTATGAAATTGAATATATTCCCATATTCTATTTTAAGCTAATTAAAAAGATAAAAGATAGCTTATATGAAATTATGCTTATAAATGTAATGTTTTTTCGGAAGTTAGTACAACACTATTGTTGAATTTATTGCGTGATATTATGGTAAAATGGTATCTAGTGAAAATAGCCCCCACCTTCACCAATAAAAAAATTGCTTCACCAATAAAAAAAAACTATCAATATTACAGAAACTATATTTCTAGCTATTTTTTATGTGTTTATAGATTAAAATTTCATGTGCTAGCAAAAAAAATCAAGTTAATATTTGGAAAGTCATATAAAAGGCGAGATTAACACCTATTATATATAACATAACTCCATTACACTAGTGTACATAATATTGTCATGTGAGGTTCCATAATATCTGAGAATTTAAAGCAAAAAATCGCAAGAGAATGAATTTTAAAATTAAGTATATCTTACTTTATAAAATTACTGTAATTTTCTCATAAAGAAGTATGAACTCGTATAACGTATTCGTGGTATATTTGAAAAAATATTTTGCTGTGAATGTTTATATTTTGCAACAAATTACTTCGATTTCTATTTTATCATTATCTCAAAATTTATAGAAAATTATTTTTGACTTTTCGTAATAATTATAAATCTACTTTTTCAAACAAAAATATTCTGGGAATATATCAGTCACATTTTATCTTTTAAATGTAGAAGTGTGTTCAAACTGTAGTTCATCCCTAAATTTTATAAAATGATTATTAACGAGGTTACTATAGATATAAAATTTATTATCTATATTATTGATCGATATCTTGTAATTTTGGTAGGACTGAATAAATTTCGTGTTAGTGTATCAGCTCCTTTTCAAATTAAATATTTTTATTTGTGTAAACAGCAATCAGAACATAAGTTTCATGAGCTGTTGTATTGATACTTCTTAACTGGCTTTTTAGAAGGCTGACGTTTTTAGAAGAAAAACTTATTTTTGTTCGATATATTTTATTATTAGAATGTTTTTATACTTTAGAGTTTGATGCAGCAATGCCGGTGAAGTGCTTCTATGTTTTTAAGCAAAATGTCAAGATCTGCTTTTTGTCAAGCTGTTCGAGGCAAATTTACCACCACCGAGCCACGGAAAAGCCCGCGAAATTTCAATTTTAAATTATAATATATATATGGACAATATTCATGCATATCTAAAATGTTGTTACTGTACATAAAATTGTGTAAACAATTTCTTTTACAAAAAGAAAATGTATAAACAAGATATTGACATCAGATTACGGCATCTCATGTATCGGAAAAATATAAAACTAGTAAACATTCCCAACGGGAACTACAAATAATAAAAAGTTGTTGTGTCAGCTAGAGCAAATAAACGTTTAATCTTTGTTGTAAAATCTTCTCGGATGGCTCGAACAATATTACATTTTCAAAGGATTCGAAAATGCTGACTGCACCGGTACACGCATTTCTTAGCTATCTCGGGTGGCATCGCGTCGCGATACAAAGACTCTCTGTGCATCTTTGTGCTGTGCATTTTCAATAACTTTATTTCCGATCATGGGCGTTTCAGGATAAAGGACATTTCACACAGCAAAAATATTAGAGTTCTGTTAAACAAAGCAAAATATATTATTTTCACAAAATATATAATTTTTTTTTATCTTTATTAAGGTGACCATACTTCTTGAAATCAAAACTGAGACTGCAATTTTTCGTTATTCTAATCAGGTTCTAATGACAAAAGCTATGCAAAAATACAATAAAAATAATGGGGCGCATGGCATCGTGCCTTAAGGCAACATGCTGGAACTTCCCGTACTAATAATTATTTTCTTTTAAAAAGATTAATATTTTTGAAAAAATTTTACTTTGAAAAAATTAGATTTTTGAGAAACTATAAAATTTTCACAAAAATTTACCTTTTTTGAAAAAGACTTTTTGAAAAAAAATGTTTTCTTTATTTTGAAATATTTTGGAAATTCTGAACTTTTTTTCCAAAGCAATCGTACTGCTTTAACTGCATAGAGACTAAATATCGAAGCGCGTAAGCGCCGCATCGCCGGATAAACATTAGTACGAAACCGATAGGAATGTAAACAAAATTTATACTTACTGTTAAAACTTCTATAAAATATCAGATAATTTGATATGCATATGTCTAATGATCATTTTTGGCCCCAAGTGGCATTTTTTTTACTTTTTTTACTAGATCTCCGAATTGTTCAATTATTCATCTTGTCAATACAAGTAAAATGTTTTTTGAATTATATAAATCGAACGTTCTCTTAAAAACTGAGTTACCGTTTGTGGAACTTTTTGCCCCGTATCTTCGTAACGGCTAGGCCTACTTTTGCCAAAATCTAATCAGCACGTCTCCTTATCAACAGCAATAGAATGTTTTTTGAATAATCGAAATCGGTTGAACCGTGTTTCCGAAATCGTCGACGAAAATTTGTATCCGCACACACGCACACACACACACATACTTCCATTTTTTCTAAGGTATGCCAAAATGTTCAGAAAACCTCTAAAACGTAAAGATATATAAAAATTTTCATTTTCGATTTTTTTGCGATAACTATAACTTACCCTACGGGAAGTTAAAAAAGTTTTGTTTTTATATGAATCAATTTTTTACTTCCCATAGGGTAAGTTATTGTAATGGGCCGAAAATCGAAATTCATAATTTTTTTATTTCTCGACGTTTTGAAGGTTTTGAACATTGTGGCATACCTCAGAAAAAATGGATGTGTGTGTGTATGTATGTATGTATGTATGGATACAAATTTCCAGTCACGTTTTCGGGCGCACGGATCAACAACTGATTTAAATGGTTCAAAAAACATTCGATTTCTATTGATAGGAAGATGAGCTGATTAGTTTTTGGCAAAGGCAGGCCCAGCCATTTCGAAGATACGGAGCTAAATGTGCAGTTTTTGAGAGAACTAAGCGTCCGATTTAAATGATTCAAAGAACTTTCTGCTTGTCTTAACGAAATAATTGATTTTGGAAAAAAAAGTTTTTGTTTCAAATTTTTTTTCATTTTTTTTTTTTCAAAAAAATATTTTTTTTTTGTATATCGAAAATAATTCAGATTTTATTTTTGATTCTAACTAAAGTTCTAATATACTTTGAACAAATAATTTCAACTTTGCAATTCAGTTTTTATAATTCTTATAAATATTAGACAATGTTACAATATTAATAATAATCTATTTCAAAACATTCAGTATTCTTCGAACATTTCGTTACGGTATGGAAGTTCGAGCAATTTGCCTTAAGGCACGATGCCAGACACCCAACTAGTTTTAAATCAGAACTGCGGACTTTTAGTAAAAACTTTATTATTCGATTATATATAATATTTTTTTATATATGATATTCATGTTTATTCGTATATGACTTTATACAATTTTCTTCATAATTAAATAAAAAAAAATAGCATTTGCTCATTTTTTTTCATAATTTTCGTTAATTTACATATTAAATTTCAAAAAAGTCCGGACAATCTGATGCAAAAGATATAAATACATGAAAATTAATTTAAAAAAAGAGTGCGCATAAGGATCACACGCGATTTAAGTAAAACTTATTTGCTACTGTACAAAGTAGGTTTTCTTAAGACAAGTAAATAGGTAGGCAGGTTAACAAGTATACTGCTACAGCTACAGGTAATTGGATGAACAGGTGGTAAATAGATGGTCAGGTAGACAAGAAAACCAGATGGACGGGCAGCCATGTAAACATATACAAAAATAAATAAGCAGACGGGAATAATTCTAGAGAAATAAATAGGTGAAGAGGCAGACAGGTAGGCAGGTAGACAGATCATAAATTATATGTAATTTAAAAAAATATTTTTGATAAAATCGCTCATTTACACAAAAGCCACTGTTAACTAATTTATGTTTTTTTCATTTTTAATGCCAACTCTTATTGCCGCCACTGTTTTCAATATCGGAGTGCTTCCGCACAAACTCCACCCAAGGATTTTTTCTGTTTTTAAATTTTTATACGTGTCGATGGACTGTAATGTTATTTTGAAACTTTTCTAGTTCATATCCGTACACGTACATGCTACACATGTTTCCAGTCCAAAGCGATAACGAGAATATTCTGTTGCCGAGAGTTTATGGCGCACTTTATTTTCTATTCAAATGTGTTTGATTAAAGTTACGGCGAACGTTCGATGTGTTATTTATATTGTTGAATTTGCAATCCTAAAGCGCCGTAATGTAATGTATATTTTATGCCAGCTCGGATATCAAAGTTGGTAATAAATTATTTATTAATTTTTAGAAATTAACTCGAAGGTAATTTGTAATTTTATTCGGAAAAGTGCTACACATTAGATATATAATCCAACGTTGATATTAACTTTCATTTAGCCTAGTACGTCTTCAGTATCTATTATAATGTAAAAAATGTAAAAGGAACCCGCCGTGGCGCAAGAAATACCAACGTGGACTAGAACAAACTAATTTCAGATTGTATCCCAACTTTGACGAGCTTGATGTCAAGCAATACTGACAACGTTTTTTACTTGAAAATATAGGTAGCGTTATAATTTCCGGCGATATCTGCTTCTATCAGCAATTACTAAATCAATAAAATAAACATAGATATTGTGTGAATTACACTATCTCATTATTTGATGCGCATATGCCATTTTTGATTGTTAGGTGCAATTTTTTATTATTTTCAAAAATTTAGTCAATTCTTTATTGGTCAAGTCAAATGTAATGCTTCTTGAATAATTCAGATCGGACGCTTTGTTCTCCCTAAAACTGAATTTTCTATTTTCCATTTTTCATCCCGTATCTTTGAAAAGGATGGACCTACCATTATTAAAAACTAATTGCCCGCCTTTCCATCAATAGGAATCGAGTTTTATCTGAACCATTCAAAAGGTTAATCTGTGCTCACGAAATCATTGGCAAAAAATTGTATCCAAACAATATGTAGGTTCTTCCTGCTGTTAAGCATCAAACTGTTACCAGACTGTGAAGGCGAATCAGTAAAACAGATAAAGACTTTTGATGTTTATGTTTATTTCATGATTCTTGTACACTTTGTATATAACTTGAACACTGAACTTAAATAAAACCCCATTTATTACTAAATACTACTGACTCATATTGACTGAACATTATAATAACTTGACTTCTCATACTGACTGAGAAATGAATTAAGAATGAACTGAGACTGACTGTTTATTGCATCATTCACAAGCTTAAATACTCCTTATCGGAATGACGCAATCCTTTTCTAGAATGCTCGTTCTAACTTGTTCAAATTCGTTATATGAGTCAGAAACTACGCTTTTCTTAATCGTTAAGGCGCAGTTTATGGTTTCAAAAGAAATTGTATCAACGCTTACAAGGCTACTGCAAGCTTACATTATATTGTAGCTATGAGTAACACTAACTGCGTTGTTTGTAATTTGACCGTTATATAGTAATTTATAATATTATTTATAATTAATGCAAATGAGTGAATATCACTACATCAAACTTATATAAATATATACATACATTAATTTCATCTTATTGTCAAGCGACATTCTACAGTGTTCAGAAGGCTTTGAATCATTTTCGTTTTCGATTACCTTACCCGAAAGGTATCTTCATAGAAAAAAATACACCGAATAAATGTAAAGGATATTACCATTAGCATACGTTTTGACATATGTTTTTTTGTCATCTACAACTTTGATTTGATTTGATTTTTTTCAACAAAAATCGTTTTGAAATTTTTGAGTCATGTAGAACTTTTTTTGGAACAAAGTCAAGGGTTAATGTGGTTCATTCATTTTGTAACATTGATTTACCTTTCCATGCACCAAATTCTTGAAGCAGATACTATAGTTCATATGATAAGAGACAGCTCTTGAAATTCAAAAACTTGATGCCCAAAATCGATTGTTCTACAATTAGCACTCTTAGCTTATCCAACTGCGTTGAAAATAAAAACGCATTTCTGAAACAAAAGCATAAAATGTTCTCCGAACCGTGCATCGTGATAGCACCGAGTTGCAAAGTCAATAGAGTCGAGGATTGATATCATAATCCATTGCGCGAACACGTCCGTTGGCATTGTTTGCTTGTTATTAAACGGCAAATAAAACCGGATAATTCTGCGTGAAGCGCTGCTGAGCCCCTTGTTTACATTGAATGTTATAATTTGCAGACGCGAGAATCGGTGGAGCGCGAAGAAAACTAAATGCTGACCATTTGTAAACTCGATCTACGAGTATTTAAACATGTTATAACTGCGGTTAGAAGTATCGAGACGAAGTATCAATAGAGACTCTAAAAACGTATCGATTCTAAAGAAGTATCGCAGCGAAAGTACTGATCGTCGAAATCAAAGTAGGCCTCATGGTACCACACTTATTTTTAAAATACGTATTTTTCAACGATACAACAATTTTTTTTTATTTTATTCTATATAGTAAACTATACACACAGTACATTCAGCTACTTTACAGGTATATTTTATTTGACAGCGGGAGAAGGATCACTATCCTGCGACAGCACCATCTTAGATATTATGTGTAGTAAATCATTGCAGTTTCTTTTTCTGAGATGCTTTGGCGGTAGAGGCTTGAGCAGGTCACACGATAATTAGTTTGGATGACGACTTAGACGAGCTTAATAATATGATTAATTTCTTCTTCTATAGTTGGAATTCTGAGATCTTGATGTATTAACCAGTTGGCGACATATTTTGGAGCGTTCGCGATTTCTTTCAAAATTTTGTTCTGGAACCTCTGTAGAATAGTTATGTTTGATTTACTGGCCGCACCCCATAGTTGTAGACCGTAAGACCATATTGGTTTGATAATTGTCTTCTATATTAGGAGTTTATTTTCTAATGAAACAATTTGTAACCAGCTTTTGCCTTATCGGGCAACATTGATATCGTGAAATGAACGACTTAAATTTTATTTTTTTTAACATAAATGTGTTTTTGTGGTTATTTTTTCGGTTTTTAACCTCCTGTGGGGTGAGTTATAGTAATCGTTCATAAATCTAAAATGAATATTTTTGTATATCTTTCTCAAGTTTTGAAAGTTTCTGAACATATATTAGAAAAAATAGATGTGAGTGTGTGTGGATACAATTTTTCGTCCACGGATCAACCGATTTGTAATGCTCAAAAAACATTAGATTCCTACTGTTGGCGAGACTGAATAGATTTTGGCAAAGAAGGTCTAGCCGTTTTGGAGATAAGAATGCAAATATACAAAAAAATGTAGTTTTTGAGAGGATCCGATTTGAATGATTCCAAAAAAATGTTTATTTCATGCGAAAGCAATAAAATGTTCATTTTATTTTTCTTTTATGTGCAATATTTGTTTCTTTAAATATCGAACATAATTTCGATTTTATTCAGATTCGGATTATAGATTAAAGTCAATACAATTTGTGGAAACATTTTGCACAAGTATTTTAATATAGCAAATATTATGAACTTAATATGATTCATTTTCTTCTGCTGGGGGCATATATTAACTTTCCGTAGGGTAAGTTATCGCAAAAAATTGAAAATGAAAATTTTTATATATCTTTACCTTGGATAAAATGGATGTGTGTATGTGTGTGTGTGTGTGTGTGTATGAATGCGGACACAAATTTTCGTCGACGCTTTCGGGAACAGCGATCAATCGATTTGTATATTAAAAAAAATATTCGGTTCGTGTTGATAAGGAGACGTGCTAATTAGTTTTTGACGAGGCAGGTCTAGCCGTTGCGAAGATACGGGGCAAAAAGTGCCGAAAACGGTAACTCAGTTTTTAAGAGAACAGAGCGTCCGATTTTAATAATTCAAAAAACATTTTTGAACAAGATGAACAACTGATAAAATTTTTGGGAAGGCAGGTCCAGCGGTTATGGACTCTCAATAAAAATAAGTTAAAAAGATGTCATTTGGCGGTCAAAAATATTTTTTGGACATACGTATGTACATCAAATTATCATATTTTGTGGAGATTTTAATAATGTGTACACATTTTGTGTAATTTTTTTTGGGTTTCGTACCACGATTTTTAATTACGGTACGGGAAGTTCTAGCAATTTGCTTTAAGGTACGATGCCATGCATCCTACTAGTTTTTATCTTGCTATATTTTTTGAGTATTAAATACTAAAAATATCGTTACAGTAAGGTATCGTGCTGAAATATTGATTCCAAAAGTGTAAATTAACAAGAGCGCAATGTCAATACTTTCAATTAGTACACGAACCCAAACTGCCATTATATTATATTTTATTATATACTATTTAATCAGATTTAGTTCTGCATATTGTATTCAAGATAAACCATCCTGTTTAAGAATCTCGTTTTCCCAAAACGTATGGAGACGATGTTGCCTTAAAAATATGTTCCTAAGGTTTTTGCAAGGAAAAACGTGTAAGAGTCGACTTATTGCGAACAGACTGCTATTTTAGTTTCCAGTTTTTCCTCACAATTCGTTTCCCGTGCGAGTTACCACGGAAAAGTTAGCTCGGTTAAGTTATTTACGTCGGGCGTGATATTACTTCGGTTCAATTTATACACCTAAAGTTTGCCGTGCGGTGCACATGTAGTGTTGTTCGGGTAATAAGGTATTTCGATTTTATAGTGATGATACTCAGGGCGTTTTAATGCATTTCAATTATGGCGTTTATAAGCACCTGCGAGCTGAATTAACAAACCCTTTTCCAAATAACCTTCCTGCCAAGCATTATTTGGCGCGACCATCTAATCACTATAAAACAGAAACTGAGTGAGTCGTTATTGTATAAAGATAAAGGGAGTCTGAAACTGCATCTCTAATGAATTCATTAGAGCTGCGGCAAAACCGTTTACGATCAAAGCACCTCAGGACGTCCAGGAAACTAGAAATTGTGCAGTTAATCATTTATGATGGTAAAATTATGATTCTGAAATTGTATTTCGGTAAAGATATATCAGTTTAGCCATTTGTAAATTATTACTATTTCAAATATTTTAGCCCTGTGTATGCATTTTGAAGTTCAGTAATTTCCAAACATTTTTTTCTTCACACCAATACTTTATTAGTAAAATTCCGACTCGATTTCGTTCTTATTTCATTAGTAAAATTCCGCTAAATTATTAAAATTTCGACTTGAAAATTTCCTGTTACAAATAATTCAAATCAGAAATATCTTATTCGAATCAACTTGAATCAAGTCTACATAATGGACAAACAGAAACTAACACAATAAGAACCTTCAATGTACTTTTTTCAGTATATTAGTATGATCAAAGTTAATAGGTAATAATAATTATTGAGTTTTTCAAACAATATACTCGACAAATTGGAGATTGTAAACTATCAAAAAAACTAGTGGTGTATGCCACTAGTGGTGTCTTGAGGCAAATTGCTGAAACTTCCCATACTGTGATAAAATGTTTGGATGCTTCCTTCTCTCAGAAACTGCCACATTTCCTACAATATAGCTCCGTATCTTCGAAACGGCTGGACCTGTCTTTGCTAAAATCTAATCACCACTTCTCCCCATCATTACGAATTAAATGTATTTTGAATCATTCCAATCGATGCCCGGTTCTCGAAAAAAAACGAGTTTTTATTTTCTTCACCCTTTGCTTCGTATCTCTGAAATGGCTGGACCGACTTTTTCTAAAAACTAATCAGCAGTAATCTCCAACATTACGTATAGATTGCTTTTTAAATTTAAATCGTTTGAGTGGTACTCCCAAAAATGTAGATAAAAAATTGTATCCACACATACATACACACACGCACACACATCTAACGTATGAAATGTTCTAAAGTATGAAATGTTCAGAAATCTCTGAAACGTCAAGCTATGCAAAAAATTATATATTCGATTTTTGGCTCATTACTATCACGGACGATTACTATAACTTTATTATATTATATTTAAAAATGATATAATTTTTGGAGGCGGTCAAATCAATTTGCAACAATAGATAATCAATCAAATTTGCATCACTAAAGAATATAAAACAATAATTGGAAACTTGGGTCTACTGATATCAACTTCCTGTAGGGTAAGTTATAGTAATCGTCCAAAAATCGCAAGTTAAAATTTTTGCATTGCACGTTTCAGAAGTTTTTGAACATTTTGAATGTGTGCTTGTGTATGTATGTATAGATACAAGTTATCATACACGATTTCGGGCGATTTTATTTTCATTATGCACACATTGTTTTTTAATTAATTTGGATTATTTATTTTATGAAGTTTGTGATCAAACACATGTACAAAACTTGAAAGCATCAATCTCAAACCAGGAATGATATAGTTAATATTTCGAATATCTTAATACAGTGTATAAATTTCAAAGTTTAGTCATTTACGATGTGTGGTATTACATGCTCTGTTTGAGCATAGATACCTTATTACAGTATGTTTCATTTTCCATCAGAAATGATATTTGATGTGTTACGGAATAAACTTACGCAAAATTATTGATGTCAGCGGTACAAATCTTTAAAGTAATGTGAAAGTGATAACTAATTTCTGGTTATTAACTACAGTTGTTACGTCGAATGGCCTTTGTAAAATCGGTTCCACCGTTTTTGAAAACACCAAATGTAAAAAATTGGCCCACATACACACAATTTTTTCAAATTTGGTCCAAATGATAAGATTATAAATAACTTGAAACATAAAAGAAAACATAAACTAGTGGCGCGCATGGCACCTAGCCTTAAGGCAAATTGCTGGAACTTCCCGTACCAAATATTATTTTTTTAAAAATGATTAACATTTTTGAAAAAATTCTACTTTGAAAAAATTAGATTTTTGAGAAACTAGGAATTTGACAAAAAATTACTTTTTTTGAAAAAAAAAAATTTTTTTGAAAAAAAAAGTTTTCTTTATTTTGACATATTTTGGAATTTCTGAACTTTTTTTAAAACAATTGTACTGCTTTAACTGCATATAGACAAAATGTCAAAGCGCGTAAGCGCCGCGCCTTCGTCTAACGATTAAACATTGGTACGGAACCCATAAGAATGCAAACAAAATGTATACTTATTGTTAAAATCTCTATAAAATATCTGATAATTTGATGTGCATATGTCTAATGATCATTTTTGACCGCCAAATGGCATTTTTTTACTTTTTTTATTAGATCTCCGAAACCGCTAGACCTGCCTTTATGAAAATTTGATCAGTTCTACATCTTGTCAATAAGTAAAATGTTTTTGAATTATTAAAATCGGGCGCTCCGTTCTCTTAAAAATTGAGTTACCGTTTTTGGCACTTTTTGTCCCATATGTTTGGAACGGCTAAACCTGCCTTAGCCAAAAATTAATCAGCACGTTTCCTTATCAATATGAATCAAATGTTTTTTGAATTATTTAAATCGGTTGATCGGTGTTCCCGAAATCGTCGACGAAAATTTGTATCCGCACACACACATACACATACACACACATACATCCATTTTTTCTAAGGTATGCCAAAATGTTCAGAAACCTTCGAAACGTAATGATATGTAAAAATTTTCATTTTCAATTTTTTTGCGATTACTATAACTTGTCCTACGGGAAGTTAAAAAAATTAGCAAGGATTTTTTTGAGAATGCAAACTTTTCTTTGGAATGTTAAAGATTATAATTTGATGGTATCTTATTTCAATTAATTTAATAAACTTTTTAAAAATTAATTTTTAAAACTAATGAAAATACTTCCATTCCATTTACTTATTAGCAAAGCAGTTTCTGTGGGTTTTTAAGAAGTATAGCGTTCTGAAATTTTTAATGAATCTTGAAAGTAATTATCAGCTACAACAATTTATTATAACAAAGATTGAGTTTATATAAAAAAAAAATATTCAAATCTTTCAAAAATTTCAAACTAAGCACTACTGTATTGGAAATTAATTTCATTGCAAAACTCTCAAAGATATAAATTGCAATTTGAATTTCTCTATGTTATATTCTAGAAAAAATATATTTTTACAAATTGCTAAATAATAATTTATAATAAAATAATTGTTTAAAGTTTTAAATTTCGCTCGATTTTCAAGTTTATTAATCTTTTCGATACTCAAGTGTTTCCGCAGGGGTGACTCTACTGTACGAGGCAGTAATCCGTCCAAGTATTTGTTACACAAAATATTTTCAGATTTTTCAATCTTTATCGATAACGATGTATTCAAAAATTGAAAATTATACTTTTAAAATACTAAAAATAATATTGCCAATTTAGAATTTTCAATATTTTAACTCAGCGTAATGAACATTGAAACAAAATTCGTACATAGAATCGTCAAGCGGATGTCATCCATAGACGACAGTCGTAGCTAAAAGGTTATTCACATAATTAATGATATAATTTTTCATTATATATTTTATATCTAATCAAGTCAGGAAGCTTGAGTGTTAGTATTACCCATAGATTATAAGGAGATTATAATTATTATTTAATGAAAATTAGAACAGCTTTATTTTAACTTCCGCCATGTTAATAAATAAATTCGCAGAGGCTGTATGTAATCATATCCAATATCTCAACCGTGCTTCCTGTTCGAAATTTTCTGCGCACCTACGCTTTATTCAACAATGTTTGAACATCACGTAAGATTTATTTGTTTCTATGTACCCATGTAATAATTGCATTACAGCTTGATCATAAGCACTGGAATATTTTACGCTGAACATATATATTCTTCAATGTTTGCAGATTCAATATTTGGATAACTGTATATAATAACTTCGCCTTGGAGTTTATGGAGACCCAGTCTACTAAATAATGTAACAAACACACTTAAACAATTTCTGCAGATAATATGCCTCATGTATTATGTAGGTCTTGCGAAATTCACTTATCGATTCACAAAGGACAGAACAGATTTATGAGAGGCCGTTTTGAAACGTATGCGGATATTGCAAATATAGGTTTATTATTTGTTCGTTAGCTTATCATAATGCACTATTTTATTGTTTCTGTAAGCTAGGTTACTAATGATCAGTAACCAAAATGTATTGTTTGAATTAACTTTTCTAAAATTTGATCAAATAATTACAATTTATTTTGATCCAAATTATATAATTGCGTACATTCTGTAAATTGAATACCAATTTCTCTAGTAGGTATAATTTAAAGTTGTAATATTAAAAAGTATGAATCAAATTCAATATTAAATAAATATACAATTCTGTATTGGTCATGTAGCTACGATCGTTTCGAATTAAAGACCGTTGTATGAATTTAAAACTTTCATTAATATTCTTTAATCCTATATTAAATTTATGTAATGAGCAGTTAATATTTTTCGGTAATCAGTAAAGTTTGTTTATTTCAACTAATATAATTTTAAACAACTATGAATATTATCTACAATTTGAAATTCTCTTAAGATAAGTTATAGTAATCGCAAAAAAATCGAAAATAAAAATGTGTGTAATTTTAAATTAACTTGAAAATTTGCTTCATTTGACCTAAATACATGCACTAATTTTTACATAAAGATACAAATTGTATACACCTATTCTGGGAATATCATTATACTATCATAATATAATGTATATATATATATATATACGAGTATATATATATATATATATATATATATATATATATATATATATATATATATAGTTATAGTAATCGCAAAAAAAATCGAAAATAAAAATGTGTGTAATTTTAAATTAACTTGAAAATTTGCTTCATTTGACCTAAATACATGCACTAATTTTTACATAAAGATACAAATTGTATACACCTATTCAGGGAATATCATTATACTATCATAATATAATGTATATATATATATATATATATATATATATATATATATATATTTGTTTCAATTAATTTACATAAGTATGAAAAGAGCTTTTAAAAACATACTGGTAAAAATGTCTATATATTTACCTTTCAAAGTATTCTCAAAATCTTAGAAAAAATGGATGAATGTGTTTGTTTGAGTGTGTATACTACACACGTATATATATGTGTATATATGTATGTTTGGATACAATGCTCTGTCTACGATTTTTTGAAGATCGGATCAAAAATCATTTGATTCCAATTGATGATTAGTTTTATGGAGATTAATCCAGCAGTTTGGCAGATACGGGAAGTGTGAAAAAAATGGCAAGTCAGCTTTTGAGAGAACCGAGCTTTCAATTTGAATGATTTAAAAAATAATTCACTTGCATTGATGGAATAAAAAATTTGTTAGATTTTTGGGAAGATCCATTCAGCAGTTTCGGAGTACAGAAAAAAAAGTAAAACAAGCCATTTGGTTGTCAAAAATGATCGATAGACATCTGCACATAAAATTATTTGATATTTTATAAAGATTGTAATAATTTTGATTTGCTTGAGTCTCATATCAAAATCTATAATTTTTGAAGTTCACGTATTCAAACAAATGTTCTTGACATTTTCGATAGTGCAGGTCAACCGAATCGATTTCAAGATTATCAAAAAATTTTTAATCCAAAATTTCTTTTGTGACATTTTAGTCATAAGCATTATTTGTTTGCGACAGCGCGTTGTAGATTCGAATTAATATTCAACAAATAATATAACTAGTGATGTATGGCATCGGTGTATTGCTTAAGGCAAATTGCTGGAACTTCCCGTACTTACGAAATGTTCGAAGAATATTAAATGTTTTTAAATAGATTATTTTAAATACTATAACATTTTCTACTATTTATAAGAATTATATAAGCTGAATTGCAAAGTTGAAATTATTTCTTTAAAGTATATTAAAACTTTAACCAGAATTAAATTTAAAATCTGAATTATTTTTAATATACAAAAAAAAAAATTTAAAACAAAAATTTAAACAATTTTTTTTTTTTGCAAAAGCAATTATTTTGTTAAAACAGCCAGAAAGTTCTTTGAAACATTCAAATCGGACGCTTAGTTCTTTCAAAACCTGCCATTTTTGCAGATTTAACTCTGTATCTTCGGAATGTCTGGATCTGCCTTTGCCAAAAACTAATCACTCCTTCTCCCAATCGTTACAAATTGAATGTTTTCTAGATTATTCAAATCCGATACTCCGTTCTCTTAAAAACTCGACTTCTATTTTCTGCATTTCTTGCTTTGTATCTCCGCAACGGCTGGACCTGCCTTTGTCAAAAACTAATCAGCATATCTCCCTATCCATAGGAATCGAATGCTTTTCGAATCATTCAAATCAGTTGATCCGTGCGCCCGTACAACACATACATCATACATCCATATTTTCTTAGGTAAGCCAATATGTTCAGAAACCTTCAAAACGTGGAGAAATGCAGAAATTTTCATTTTCGATTTTTGGCCAATAACTATTACTACCCTACGGGAAGTTCATAATAAATAATTTTCCAACAAATAATATTTTACGCTGTTAACTGTAAATATGCGTGCGTTCAGATTAAGCACAGTGTAAAGTATTCATTTGTACTAACATGAATAAATTTTGAATACTTCGTCGAATAATTTTGAATTTCGTTGAAGACCAAAAAAATTCCATCACTTGTTTCAAAACTTGCGCAAACTTTCCAGGGAACGAATGATTTTCCGTGTAAGTTACCGTGAACGTGCGTCTAATCCGTGCATTCAGGCAGCTCAGGTAAGTCTACTTACACAGCGCACGCCTTCGCTGTTTTTAAAGCTTTCGCGTTCGATCCGAAATACGTGATAGTTAACGTGTTGCCAGCGACGCCTAATAGAATGGAAAGCTTCTCTATACAGATGCAAAGCTTGGACTGGTTACCTAACTTATTATTAGACTAGACTATGCAATTTTTACATTATTCTATGTAATCTTGCATATTTGTATGCAATTCTTAGAAATTAGATTTTATATCTTCTAGTTCTTCAAAGTTAACTTATTCTATAAATTTTTAAAAATATTTTTTTATTTTTTTTATTTAATAAGTAGTTATGTTTTAAGGCAAATTGCTGGAACTTTCCGTACCGTAACGAAATGTTCGCGGATTATTAAATGTTTTCAAATAGATTATTATAAATACTGTAAGGTTGTCTAGTATTTATGAACATTATAAAAACTGAATTACAATTTAAAATTATTCACTCAAAGTATATAAGTGAGCTTTAAAACTTTAACCAGAGTTAAAATTGAAATCTCAATTATTTTCGATACTAAAAAAAAAATTAAATTAATTTTTTTTCCAAAAGCAATTATTTTGTCAACCCAAGCAGAAGGTTTTTTGAATTATTCAAATCGGATGCTTATTTCTCTCAAAAACTACATTATTTGTGCATTCAGCCTTGTATCTTCTAAATGGCTGGACCTGCCTCTGCCAAAAACTAATCACCACTTTTCCCAATCATTACAAATTGAATGTTTTTTTAGCTTTTATCGATGCTCCGTTATCTCAAAAACTCGATTTCTATTTTCTGCACTCTTTGCTCTTTATCTCCGTAACGGCTGGACTTGCCTTTGCCAAAAACTGATCAACAGATCTCCCTATCAATAGCAATCGACTGTTTTCTGAACCACCCAAATCGGTTGATCCGTGCGCCCGAAAATCTGAACACAAAACACACACACATCCATTTTTTTCTGAGATATGCCAAAATGTTCAGAAATCTTCAAAATGCGGAGAACTGCAAAAATTTTCATTTTCGATTATTGGCATAGGGTTAGTTAATTATATTGAACTTATGTTGTTCTCAGAAATAAGATCATTTAAATCTTGATTTAAATATATCTATTTCATTCTATGTAAATTTTAGATATTAGTTTTTAAAATTTAAACATATACTTACATACATACTTACTCTATGTAATTTAGTGTGGCCAATGATATTAATAATGTTGTATTATGTTTCATATATTTTTGTACTTTATGTTGCAGTAAATAGACAGTGATGCTTGACATTATAGTTCAACAAGAATTATTAGAATCTTACCGTAGGGTAAGTTATGATAATTACAAAAGATCTAAGTTACAGAGGTTCCTAAACATTTTATAATACCTTAAAAAAGTTGAGTAGGTTTGTGAGTTTTGTATGGATACAAATTTTTCTCTACTATTTCGAGCGCACGGTTCCACCGATTTGAATGGTTCAAGCAACATTTGATTCGTATTGATGAGAAGGCATGTTTATTTTTGCAAAGACAGGTCTATAAAATTAAACTTCAGTTTTTGCGAGAACCAGGCATCCGCTTGAATTGATTCGAAAGTCATTCGATTCATAACGGCAAGACGTGCTGACTTATTTTTTTGGCAAAGGCAGGTCCACTCGTCTGAGAATACAAAGCAAAAAGTTGTCGAAATAGCAATTTTTGAGGAAACGGGATATCAGAATGACACGAATAAAATTTTACTTGTGTTGATGCACTGAAGAATAAATTACTTTTCACTAAAGCGGGTTTAGCGGTTTTCAAGATACAGAAAGCAAAAATTGGTGGTCAAACATAATCTTTACAAAATATTGTTAATAATTCTTACACAAGTAGAATTATTGGTAATAGTAAGACCGGTATACAGGTAATCAGGTAGGAAAATATGTAAGGTGGACAGGAATGCAGGCTGGAAGTTATTATAGTTTTAGTTGGTTGAGATATAGATGGGTAGACAGCTAAACAATTAGACAGGTTAACAGGCAATCAGGTAATCAGGTAAAAAGTAAAAAAGGGGATATGTTGAGAGATAAATTGGTTGACTGATAGTCTGATAGACAGATAAGCTGGGGGATAAATGGTCAAATAAACAGATCGATAGGTAAATCGATGGATAGGTGGACAGGCATACAGGTAGAGATGTAAACAGGTAGACAGTTATAAATGTAGAGAGGTAGGCTACTGAACACACAGACAGATGGATCATATATGATTGATAAAATATTGAATAAATCGATGGGCAAATAACACATCGGAAAGTGCATGAAACTTGCCACAAGGAAAAATATCACTTATAACTATATTTGACGTTTCTATTCATTGTTATTTTAATGCACTTTACTATATATTTTGCAATCAATTGAATTATATGGTATATAATCGAGTAACTGTCAACTAGCTAACTGAATCTCTCTAAAACCTTCGGTTGAAATATTTTCACAATTTTCAAAAACATTCGATTTTCTATTGATAAGAAGACGTGCTGATTAGTTTTTTGTGGAGCCAGGTCCAGCCATTTCGAAAATACGGGACAAAAAGTGCCAAAAACAGTACTTCAGTTTTTGAGAGAACAGAGTAGCCGATTTGAAAGATTCAAAAAAATTCGGAAATACAAAGGAAAACGTAAAAAAAAGATATTTTGCGATCAAAAATGATCATTAGACACATGCACATCGAATTATAAGATATTTGATAAAAAATTAAAAATGAGTACTAATTTTGTTACAATTTTGTTGGGTCCGTACCATGATTGATAATTTTTAAAGTTTACTTATACGGTTCAAGCTAATTTCAGAAAAAAAAGTTCAACATTTTTAAAAATATACAAGGTTTATACTAAATATAAATTTTAAATTTACAATTCAGTTTGAAAATGTCTAATGCGTTATATTAGAAATATTTTCTCAAGTAAAAATATGTAAACTTTCTCAAGTGTTTTGAGTGATAAAATCGTCACTGTATATTTTATGAACGACGAAATATATAAGATTGATAATTATCTATTTGAATATGTTTAAAACAATTGTTATTAATGATTGACCAATATGTATTGATTACTGATTTTTTTTGCTCGAATATTTGCACGATGCCATGCACCGTTGGTTAGTTCTTCATTTCAGATATAAGGATATGTTCGTTGTTGTCAATAACATTTGCGATTCTCTAGTTTTGAAACACGTATAAACATAACTAAATCGTCTTCACGACTCGATGGATAACCAGAACAGAATTTGTTTTTCGTGTAAAAAAAGTTGTCGTGACATATTGGGAACTGCGACAGCCGCCTCGGGCACAATCTATGTATGTTTTTGTGCGAACGCTGTTCTATCGCATGTAGATTGAATGGATCGGGGCGATTCGCGTTCATGTCACGGACTACAGTAAAACCTTTGGCGGTAACGCCTAAGTCATTCCGCGAGAGAGTTTCTCTCTGTAACTCTGCGCGCTCTTTGAAACGGGTTAGCGCCAGATCCCCGGGCTAAATGTTTAGATTCAATATTCATCGATGAACATATCTCCTTTGATCCGAAGACTAATCCGATGGAATTGAAAACTGACAGAGTTTTTAAGGTGAACGGCGTAGAAAGCTTTGTGGATGTTTATGGAATAGAAGAAGAAAGAATGGAATCACTTATTATTTTACTAAAATAATTTTATAGGATTTGCTACAGCGTAAGGAATAAAATCGAAAGCTTGATGAGATTACAAGTTAATATAATTTCAAATATGGAAACTAGGAGTTATTATGTAACATAGTTATATAACATATAGAACTGTGCAGATATGTTATTTTGGATATGCAATATAAAATTGTACTATCATAAAAGTCTGGTTTGCATTATTATTAACTTCCCGTGGGGTAAGTTATTGTAATCGTCCAAAAATCGTAATTGAAAAATTTTGCATTTCTCGACGTTTTGAAGGTTTCTGAACATTTTCGCATACCTCAGAAAAAATAGATGTGTGTGTGTATGTATGTATATATACAATTTTTCAGTTTTCGGGCGCACGGATCAACCGATTTGAATGGTTAAAAAAACATTTGATTCCTATTGATAGTGAGATGTGCTGATTGCTTTTATTTGGGGCAAAGGCAGGTCCAGCAGTTATGGAGATACGGAGCAAAGAGTGCAGAAAATACAAATAGAGTTTTTGAGAGTGCAAAGATACGATTTGAATGATCTAAAAAGCATTCAATTCGTAATGACGGGGAGAAGTGGTAATTAGTTTTTGGCAAAGGCCAGCCGTTTCGGGGATACCGAACTAAATATGCAAAATATGTCAGTTTTTGAGAGAACTAAGCATCCAATTTAAATGATTCAAAAAACTTTCTGCTTGTGTTGACGAAACGATAAGTTTTGAAAAAAAATTTAATTTCCCAAAAATATTTTTTGTATCTAAAGTTCCAAAGCTCACTAATATATTTCAAATAAATAATTTTAACTCTGCATTTCAATTGATATAATTCTTATAAATATTAGACAATATTACAGTATTTATTTAATCTACATTTATTTGAAAACAATTAATATTCCTCAAACATTTCATTGCGGTACGGGAAGTACCAGCAATTTGCATGAAGCACGATGCCATTCAGTACTAGTCAATAATATTTTAAACAATAATAAAATATGTTTTGTTTCGGTTGGGCATATAAACCGCCCTGCATTATATTGCCACAGCTACTGTCTCGCAGGCCGACGCAATATACAGAACTGTGCAGGTCTATCATTTTTGACAGGTGATATAAAATTACTATAGTACTATCATAAAAGTTCGCTTTGCGTTATTATTACCGATTAATTTGAAATTTTATTCATCTTTGATAATGTGTAACAATTTTTGTTATTGCTTAATTGTTTAAATAGTAATCTCGGTTAATGTAAGGAAATTATATCTGGGGTTAATTGAAATAAAACCTTGAGGCTAGTTGTAACATAGAAGAATTTTACTCAGATCCAAACGAAGAAGATTATGTAAAATGAATAGTTTGTATAATGTCAGCACATGTAAATTATGTTACAGTGGACAGTGTTTTATCTAAACGTTAATAAATGTGGTTTTGATTGATTTATGATAAAAAATTATATATCATAATATTACAGACACATTGCATGTCTTATTTGTATCAATTTTAAACTGGGTTGATTTAGAAAAAGAATTACATTGAAACAAGTCATTTTTTTTAACAATAAGTAAAGAATAAACTATCAAAGGTATTATTGATTATTTTTGTATTGTTACTATTTACTCCGGTAGATGTTACAACTAGCCCCAAAAACCCAATTTGGAAAAATGGTAAAACCGCATATCAAGCTTTATTTCGTAGAAATATAAAAATGGATATACATTTTTCCAGCGCATTTCACTTACTATTAATTGAAATGTCTCTATTTCTGTTTTTTTGCTTATGCGAATAAGAAAAAATTGAATTGATTACGAGGGAAGATTAGAAAAAAAAATTATTTTGTTACTCGTATTTTTTGCAGTATAGGTTTTATTAAAAAATTAGGTTTTTATTATGTTACTCGTATTCTTTTCAGTATAAAACCAATGAATATTACAAGATTTGTAATCCGTGTTAAAAGTGCGAATTTTTAATGGATTTCGTTAGGGTACTTTAATATATTTTTTTGTAAAACGGCCAGTGAAATATGATCTATATAGAATGTTAGTTTCATAGTTTCACAAATACTAATTAATAAACAAAAATAACAAAACTTATCCACAATAACCAAACAATGATCACAGTATGACCAAAGCTCTAATTTCTACTTAAAAGCTCATGGAAACTGATTGGCGTATTTTTTTCATGAAAACTATCAATGGTTTTGAAAATTTTTGCCTATATTTGAGTAAAATAGTGAGTCATTATCTGAACTATTATGTTTATTCTAAAAAATGGTATACGTGTATACTCTATCATTTTTTTAGTTTGAAAAAAGTTGAACTAAATGCATTAAAAAATAAATGTTCAAAGCTTTATTAAATAAATTTCTACTTTGATTTATATACCTAATTTTCGTTTTTCCTAGGCGAATCATCTTTTAAAGTTTCTGCTCATTCGAGACATGAAAAACTAAACAAAGTGCTTTGAAATGTAAAGACTTCGTATCTTACATTTTTCCAATTTAACAACTTTTCCAGCAATTAAATAAAATACTTTATATAAAATAACTTTGATAAAATTAAAGATGGGAAAAATTATAGAATATATCAATTAAATTATTCCACGTGTACATTTATTTATAGAATGTTTGCATTTGATTCTAAACAACAGTGGTCCGGGAATAAAACATGTGGAAGCATTTTGAGATAAATCGAGATTTTGATGAAAATAGGTTTATGTATGTTAAATCCGACGATCGAGAGGCTTTCCCGAACTTCTATTGGAATTAATAATCCCTCATGACCTTTAAAGTTTTATGTTCGTTACACTCCGTGTATTTTATCTATATGGCGTATCTTAAGCTCTTTCCGAAAGCTTTTTTTCGGCACAATACCGTGGTGCTTTGGACACATGCGATAGGTTTATAAGTATTGATAATGTAGTTGAAGAGAAAACCAAAAATAATATACCAAAGAGCAAATCAAACTTGTTCAATAGGCGTTTCTTATGAATTACTGCAACGAATGTGAAGCATTATCAAAAACTGATATCAATTACTATACATTACACATCCCGTATCGACGTTGAGTTCTGGAACACCTTGTATGAAATAAAACTATGGGTTTTAGCGATTTAGCTAAGTAATATTTCAACTTTGAATTAATTTAAATAATATTAACCTTTCCAAACATATTGCTTTTATAATTTTTTACTTTAGAATCAGTTTTCCTTGTAACAAAATAAGCATTTTTAATAAACTCTGTATATTCTGTAATGGATTCGCTCTCCTGAGCTCGAATCTGGTGAAGAAAAGCGTGACTCTAACAAAAGATTGTTTGCTGAGTGTATCTGGCCCATTCTATGTGAAGTGCCTTCATACAAAAAGTAAACGCGCTGTGTATTCACGTATTCTTTGTACTTACCTGTATACTGATTTCAGATTAACTTCGAACCAATGAGGGTGTAACTCACTGAGTACTTAGAAAATATATTAGGTGTTACATATATATATATATATATATATATATATATATATATATATATATATATAACTTAGATTTAAATCTAATAGATCGATTCTGCTGTACAACAGACCGATGTTATGGGAAGGCTATGTTACGAAGAACTTTCCATACAAAATCGTTCAAAATATTGTCAAAAGCCATGTGCTTGTTGTGTAGTCAGGCATTTTTCTAAGGTTTGTCAGATAGAAAACCTAACCTAGAAACCGCACAAAAGTCAAAATTACAATCTTAGAGAACATGGTTTTTCTGACCCAGCATACAAGTATGACGTTGCATTTTATGTTCAAAACGCCTGAATGCACAGCAAATGCTTGACATTTTGACAGTATTCAGTATAATTCAGCAGCATAATGTATGTAAGTTGAAATGTAACATGGCCTTGCCATAACACTGGTCTGTTGTGCGGCAGAATCAATAATATTTTTTCATGCGTTTGAAAAACTTCATTCTGAAATTCATTGTCAATTTTGAACATTGTTTCATCTTTCATCTTTCAAGCAGCACCATTATCCCACTTTCATGAAACTTCAGATTTTTATTAGATAGTGGCTCTATCAGACCGATTAAAAGATGATAAATAGTTTAAATTGTTGTATATTTAGATAAAATAATACGTTATTATAGATTGATATATGTGAGATATGATATTATGTGTTTCTGTTATTATGTTAAGTGAATACTTGTTACTTGTTTGAATGATATTACAGATATTACTTAGTTGAGATTGAGTTGATACTTATTTACAAAGTTTTAATAATTTTATATTTTGGTCCGTTTTTGCGTGCAAGTGACTGCATATTGACCTATGATTTGGTTGGATCGAGTTCAAGGAAAAGTTTTATTTTCTTATTTTTTATTTACATTTGTGAATTACAATCTGTCGTTATAAACATTCAGTAATTTAATGGTTTATTAAATAAGGAAAAAATGACGAATGGTGACCCAGTGGCGATCCGATTCGATGTTCGATATGTTTAGCTTATAGGTGTAGTTCTAGTATATTTCTATAGGTGTAGATTACTAAAAAATATTTGAAAGGGGCTCTTTTCTTCTGAGCCGTTCAATGCCATGGTTTTTTATTAAGTTTTTGACCATGATGTTTGAGTGGTTCTGTATTCTATCCTTATATCTCAGGCTGATCTTTTCAACTTCAATTCAACTGTGTTGATGTTTAAATCTGTATGAACCAACCAATTTGGGACATATTTGCGTGCGTTTATAATTTCTTTCAAAACCTTGTTTTGAAATCTTTGAATTATGACCATGTTGGATTTTGGCCCGTTCCCCAAAGCTGTATTCCATACGTCAAAATTGATTTTAACATGACTTTGTACATCAAGAAACGGATTAATAATTGGGGGTATGCTCATGAACAGGATACATTGCAATGTAAGTGGTTAGTTGATACTTTAAAATAGTGTAAAAAAATGATTAGGTTTTATTATTGCTATTCTGTATAAAGAGTATTAAAATATTGATACATAATTTCATTAGACCAGCGTGAAGTCCTACGCCTTAACAAGATGTAAGTGGCTTTTTACTTGACCATTGAAATAACCAATGAGAACTCAGATTAATCTATATAGTGTAATTTTTTGCTAGACACCAACTACTATTAATTTTTTATTACAATTGCATATAAAAATTTGTAATATATACTTATTTTAACTCAGAGTAAAATCTGCAATTGATATTTTCAATTTGGTAAAATAATCCAAGTTTGTTATTCAATATGTGATTGACGAATATACTTGTCATGGGTTCTGACAACACAAAACTGATCATTGATTAACGATTGACTTCTTTTTACCGATAACGCACTTACTTTTATAATGAATCGTATTGTAATTAATCGTTTTTAAGCAAATTATTATATTAGATAATTTTATAACATAGACTTATTTCGTGAGACTATGTATATTATCGCTGTTCTCACGTGACGCTTTTTCACTCGTGTACTCCCCGGTCTTGATAATAGTTCATCATGAGTATAAAAACTTGTTACATGATACATTAACTTTGCGCACGACTGAATAACAATTTGCTAAGAGTGGAAAGCAATAAAACAACATTCGCCGACGGGTTACCGGGTTGTCGCGTAAGAATGCAACCGCTCCCCGACCGAAGTCGAGGGCGTCGCGTCGTCGTCTCAGATTTCTCCGCACGGCCTGCTGCGGCTGAAATTCCTTTTTCATTGTTGAACAATAATTCATTACAGGCGTTCCGCGCTATTACGGATGTTTCGGTCGCGTGCCATCACCGCCTCGGTTCGCCTAATTTAGACGAAGAGTATGTAAACAAAATTTTGGGGAAAAATTTAAATTTCTAAGTGAACAGCAATATCTACGATAACATGCTTGCTTCATCACAGTTTTTCATCAAGAATTACTGTAGGAAATAATTATTAAACTTTTCGTATTTTGCCTTCAGGCAAATTGCATTAATTGCCCAATACATATACATACATAATCAAGTAATTAATAAGAATGAACATTCAACTATTTAGGTGAAATATTAAAATGCTTATTTTGCAAATAATTTTTTTTTTGATTTCACTAAATTTATAATTGCAATTTCCAAATGACGTCCTTCAGTCACACTTATAATATATGAATAAATTGAATTAATTTGTTCACAACCTTTCATTTCATCCATTTTGGATTCTAATAATATTTTTAAAGTGTAGACGTCAACTGTAATCAGTAGCTACTAATATATCACTGATCGTTGATATGCACAAAATTTATAGATTCTGATTACAATCGCTTAAGCGTGGGACGTAGTTCAAATCTTCGGTGAATTTTTATGTTATTTGAGATCATGAAATCTATCGTCATACATTTTTATCTTTCCGTAGGGTACGTTATAGTAATCGCAAAAAAATCGAAAATGAAAATTTTTATATATCTTTACGTTTCAGAAACTTCTGAACATTTTGGCATACCTTAGAAAAAATGGATGTATATGTGTCTGTGTGCATGGTATGTGTGCGTATGCGTGTGTGCGGATACAAATTTTTGTCGACGATTTCGGGAACACGGATGAAGCGATTTGAATAATTCAAAAAAATTCGATTCGTATTGATAAGGAGACGTGCTGATTAGTTTTTGGCGAAAGCAGGTCTGACCGTTCCGAAGATATGGGACAAAAAGTGCCAAAAACGGTAACTCAGTTCGATATTTCGTCTCTTTGCAGTTAAACAAGTACGATTGCTTTGAAAAAATGTTCAGAATTTCCAAAATATTTCAAAATAATTTTTACTTTAAAAAGTCTTTTTTTCAAAAAAAAGTAATTTTTTGTCAAAAATTTATAGTTTCTCAAAAATCTAATTTTTTCAGAGTATTTTTTTTCAAAATTGTTAATCTTTTTTAAAAAAAAATAATTTATGGTACGGGAAGTTCCAGCAATTTGCCTTAAGGCACAATGCCATGCGCCCCACTACGACAAAAGACCCGGCCGATTCCGAACCAATATCTTTCGTAAAGTTCTTGACTTTTTCAAATCGTTCAAAAGATCAATAGCTGATCCTATCTTAGTTTTCCGTTACAGTATTTTTGTATTAAGTAATAATTTTTTAAAATATAGTGAACTTAATTCTTTCATGTATCATAATCATAAGCGATAACAATATTTATTCTTCAATTCTCGAGGTTTGTTTTGCACTATTCTAAATTTTTATTATGTGTTTTTATAAAAACAATATATATTTCATGCATCAATTTTATAATAATTTAGTTTATCAAAGTATATGGTCAATTGGAGTACTCTTCCAAAGTGAATAAAAATGAATTCATCAGCATTTAGAATTAAGCTATATTTTTAAATTTTAATTGTAACGGGCCGAAAATCAAAATTGAAAATTTTTACATTTCTCGACGTTTTGAAGGTTTCTGAACATTTTGGCATACCTCAGAAAAAATAGATGTGTGTGTGTGTGTGTGTGTGTATGTATGTATGTATGGATACAAATTTCCAGTCACGTTTTCGGGCGCACGGATCAACCGATTTGAATGGTTCAAAAAACATTCGATTCCTATCGATAGGGAAAAGAGCTGATTAGTTTTTGGCAAAGGCAGGTCCAGCCATTTCGGGGATACGGAGCAAAGAGTGCAGAAAATAGAAATCGACTTTTTGAGAGAACGGAGTATCCAATTAGAATGATCTAAAAAACATTCAATTAGTAATGATTGGGAGAAGTGTTTATTAGTTTTTGGCAAAGGCAGGCCCAGCCATTTCGAAGATACGGAGCTAAATATATAAAAAATGGCAGTTTTTGAGAGAACTAAGCGTCGGATTTGAATGATTCAAAGAACTTTCTGCTTATCTTAATAAAATAATTGATTTTGGAAAAAAAAAATTTAATTTTTTTTTTTAATTTTTTTTTATATCGAAAATAATTCAGATTTTATATTTAATTCTGACTATAGTTCTTATATACTTTAATAATTTTAACTTTGCAATTCAGTTTATCTAATTCTTATAAATATTAGACAATGTTACAATATTTATAATAATCCATTTGAAAACATTCAGTATTCCTCTAACATTTCATTACGGTACGGGAAGTTCCAGCAATTTGCCTTAAGGCACGATGCCACCCACCCCACTAGTTGATTTTTGTTTCATATTATACAAACTATTATGTTGGATTCATTTTAATATTCTATTCGATTGTGCCTTTGTAGTTTTCTGTTTTTTTTATCAGATTTTGAATAAACGATTGCAAAGGCAACTGGTAGAAAAATTACATCAATATTCAAATTTTACCGGGATCAGAAAATTCCAAAAAGCAGCCATAGCTAGCTTCAAATAATCCTATTTTCGGACAAGCTCGACAACAAGCAGTATGATATCAATTTTGTACTTGAGGATATAGAATTACATATAATCTCAAGTCAAAATTGCATTTTGATTACTATAAGATATAAATATCTAATATATTGTACATAGTAATAGCAAAGAAGAGTAGCTAACCACTGGGCCACCCCCTCAAAGAAAAATAATATATTAGGAATCCAAATTTGCAAACACAGCTCAAAGCACACATAGCTATATAAAAACAAACAATGCCAAAGATTGCGAATTCTTTCTTTTTTGCGTCAATAGCCCTTCGTCTAATGCCCCAATTTTCTATAACACTGTGTTATTTTTTCCTTTATATACACTCGTAAATTTTTCTACAAAAGACACGCAAGACACGTGCCGATGTCTGTGTAGAAGTGCGCCAGTAAGGTTGAATTTCCGAAGATGTGTCGAGGGCCCCGTTGGGGAAATACATGATTTAAATGTGGTACGAGATAGGAAATATTTCAAACAATTGGACGTGTTCCATTATAGTAATGGCGCGAGGTCATATAAATGCCTCTTTGGTTTAGAGTGTGATATATTTTTTATTATTAATATTCCATACATTTGCACATCTGCGCTATAGAATTTATTTTGTTTCGGTCTGTATAAAGAATCATTTTGAGTCGAAGCAAACAGACTGATTGAATTATATTCATGCTTGATCGGTTATCCTGTGATTATTTGATCAATATTTTGTCATACATTTTAATTGCTTATTGTCGGCTTATATCTAAATTGATTAACTTTTTATGAAAATCTATTAAAAATATATATTTTTATTATAGGGCAGGGCAGGACAGGACAATCTGGTTTAATTTGACTCTGAGCAATTGTATTGTGAAAACTGAGCCAATTAACCGTAACAATTAATACATATCAAACAAACAACTATCTAACTATGTTTAATACAACACCCTGCTAAATCATTATTGTAGAAATGTGCTTTTTGATAGTCGAGGTAAAATGTTACAGCCAGGAAGCAAACTGGTCCAATGTCTCATTTTTCATTTCAAAAAAACTTTGCAAAAATAAAGATACATTATACAACAAAAACAAAATTTTATGGGTACATTTTTACAGAGATAACACTGTATTTAAACTTGATCTGGTATTTTGTCAGAAATATTCACCAGTAGAAGTGGAGTACTAATAATTCAACTTATCTTTTGTAAATTTGCCTTTTTAACTTCCCGTAGGGCAAGTTATAGTGATCGAAAAAAAATCGAAAATGAAAATTTTTATATATCTTTCTTTACGTTTCAAAATCTTCTGAATATTTTGGCATACCTTAGAAAAAATGGATGTATGTGTGTGTGTGCGTGTGTGTGTGTTCGGATACAAATTTTTGTCGACGATTTCGGGAACACGGATGAAGCGATTTGAATAATAAAACATTCTATTTGTATTGATAAGGAGACGTGCAGATTAGTTTTTGGCGAAGGCAGGTCTAGCCGTTTCGAAGATACGGGGCAAAACGTGCCAAAAACGGTAACTCAGTTTTTAAGAGAACGGATCGTCCGATTTTAATAATTCAAAAAACATTTTATTCATATTAACTGAGTGAAGAACAGTTGGGCAGGTGCAACGACTTGGGAGATATGGAGGAAAAAGTAAAAAAAAATGAGCCATTTGGCGGTCAAAAATAAACATTGGGCATATGCACATCAAATAGTTACATATTTTATAGAGATTTTAACAATAAATATAAATTTTGTGTACATTCCTATGGGTTCCGTACCAATGTTTAAGCATTAGACGGCGATGCGGCGCTTACGCTCTTTGATATTTCGTTTTTATGCAGTTAAAGCAGTATGATTGCTTTAAAAAAAAATTTAGAATTTCCAAATTATTTCAAAATAAATGATTTAAGATAGAATGATTTAAGATGCTTTAATATGGTTCGAAATTCTATTAAAAGTTTAAAATCATTGATCAACTTTTATTGATTATTATTGATTATTTTTAATTACTCGAATTTTGAATTGCGGTACGGGAAGTTCCAGCAATTTACCTTAAGGCACGATGCCTTAATTGCTTTAAGACAGAATTCCACTTACAGCTAGTTTATCTTTATTCACTATATTTTAATGTTTACAACTTTGTCGGAGTAAAAGCTCAAATAATTCTTATTACTATCCCACTCTCATGCAAGCTTTTGTAGAGGTTATGCAAGATAACTGTTGAATCTAACCTAAAAAAAACAATACATCTTGTAAAACATTAAATTAATATGGATTTAAAAATTATATTGAGGTCTCATAAACTAAACAACAGTGCCCACAATCTCAAAAAAAAAACTAACGAAGAAAAACAAATTCTTTTGCTATGGATTATCATACTTCGTCGTTTATCTCTTGATTGCGACGTCGTAAAAATTATGGTGATGGCTGGTTATACATCCTTTTCTCTCTACTTTCAAATATTGTTTCAAAATTCTCAACCTGATTTTGAGACGTAGGTAATGGACCTTTTTTTTCGCGCGGAGCTGCGCCGCTCTATTTTATATCAAGTATAACGAAACATAACATTGTTTTAAAAATCATTTTTAATTGTTGTTCAAAAGTTTGATATGAAATCATTAGCACAATAAATCTATAATATTCTTATGTTATTCAACTTTTTTCGCCGTTTTTTATTAAATCATATTTGTCAAATATACAAATGTTCCAAAACTATAAAAATATACTGTTAAGCTAAACGTTTTCAATTACAGTTATTTGATTTGTACTCAATTTTTCAATTATTATCAAATTTTAATAGTGATTATCTTGCCAAATAAATATTATCATGATTGTGAACATATTTTTTTAAATAGCCAAATTTCAAAAGTATTTAAGAAATATGCATGGTTATTTGCTAAGAAAATACAGTGATCATTTTTTGTGCAATTCAACCAAATCTCAGATGGTCAAAATTTGTGACAGTATTTTAAAATGTCGTTATCCTACTAAAATATTAGTAAATACTTTGATTGGCATAAGAAAACTTTCTTTTTATGGAATAAGTTAAACACTTCTAATTAAAAGAAGAAAAAAACAAAATTAAACATCTGCTATCTAAATTCTAAATTCTATTGTTCATTTTAGAATTTTTCAGAAAACCTTATGATTGTCATTTAACATTTACTTCTCAGTTCTGTTACTATTATTTATTATTTTAATATCACAAAAATATTACCAAACATATAATATGAATAATCAGAAACATTGTTAATAATAAGAGAAAAAACTTGTATGAGTTTACTATCTAAAACTTGAACTTTATAATTTCTCACGTAATAATAATTTTAATAGTTTAAATTCAATCAGCCTGAGTTACCTTATAAATATCTGTATTTTTCTTGAGATTTACTCATATAATACAATTTCCGTCTTTAATATTACTAAATCAATTGGCTGATGGTCATTTGTATCGTATGTCATAAGATGTCGATGAAAAGCTCCCGAAATCGAATAATGTGACAAAAGAAACCGGTCATAGAAAAGCCACAAAGGGCTGCCTTTGAACTGAGTTTTCTTCTTTCAGGGCTCACAGAAAATAACCGGAATTCGTGAAACAAAAAAAAATCCTTGAATGAAGTTCTTCTTATCGGTTTAGGTCTCTTGCCTCTTTCGCCGAAAGGCTATATAGAAATCTTGCTGAGAAAAGCGAAATTTTCATTTGTTCGTTTGGTATTAATACAATTTCGAATGGATTGAACCATAGAATTGTTTGAAATTTAAGACTATGTGAACAAATCAACAATATACTTTGTATTATGTATTTTACGTATCATGAATATTGTTTTTTTGTTAAAGGTATCTTTTTCATTATCAAGTTTGTACTCTTGAACTCCTTATAAGTTTTTTATCCAATTTTGCTTATGCACTCGAATATTGAAAATTTAAAAAAATAACAAATTTCTGAACTATTTTGATTTAGAAACGTATGAGTTAAAAAAATCAAATTTTTAAATAATTATTGAAATCATTCAAAAACAGAAAAGTCAGTCAGAAAATGCACTAATTCTTAACGTTATCACGAACAAAATCAAATTTAAATAGTCAAAAAATTAAATAGCCTATCATAAATTTGTAAAAAATAAAATAAAACTGTGATAGAAACAAGATTAAATAAAAATTTAAAACTAGTTTGTATTGGAATTTTGCCTTGAGGCAAGCTAAATGAACTTCCCCGATATGTGTAAATAATCGACCAAATCAATGAAAAATAAATTAATTTATGAGTGATTAAAAATTAAAAAGGACAAACACGTTAACTCGGAGTAGTTTCTAAAAGCAAATTTTCAAAAATCATTAAATTTTTATAATTGAAACAGAAACGTGGAACTTAATGGTTTAGTTTGCTCAATAATACCAAGTACTCTACCGTTATACCAAGTAAATCGTGTAATTTTAATTTTAACAAATGTCGAAAAAGTTCATGTTAATCTACTTGTCGTAAGACCGTAATATTTCAGTAAGCTCTATAAGACCACGATATACATCATCAAAACAGTTTTATAAAAATTGGCTTAATTTTTTTTTTCAACAGTTAATTACAACAAACCGACTTGGTAGATTTTCACGTAAAACTAATCATTATCATTCCCAACTAATATCATTCGAACTGTTTTTGATTTTTTAAAATCGATTCAGTAGTATGAGCTTAAATGTTAACGAAAAGTTTAACACTTTTTCCAAATTGACTGACAAACTATACCCTCATCGAGATACATCAAATGGCTTTTAAATTCTTGAAATCAGTTCAGACGTTTTTGAGCGAACGTCGATGGAGGGCCTAATTTTGGTGAACGCCAAATTTGTCGAAAACTTTATTACAAGAAAACGACTCGGTCGATCTTTACCAAAAACTAATCAGATTGATTCCCAACCAATATCTTTCAAACGGTTTTTGAATTTTCAAAATCGATTCAGAATTGCGGGCTAAAACGTGGACGAAATTTTTGTCACTTTTCTACTATTTACAAAAAAATGGCTTGGCTGATCGTCGCGCAAAATTGATAAACGCTAGTCCTCGTCGAGATACATTGAATGGCTTTTTAATTTTTCAAATCGGTTCCAGCCGTTTTTGAGAAAACGTCGATTTACGGCAAAAAATCTATCCACTACACACACACACTTTTTCCAAATTTGGTAGTATTTGATTCCGAATAGCTTGAAACGTCGGGAAAACATAAAATTAGCGAATCAGATTTTTTTATGAGAACATAAAGTTCTCTGGGAATTTAATTATATATAAGATCTTTTAATATTTCAATATACACGTATATGACTTTAATATATTTATTTATTTTTTTGTATTTATTATTTCACCTGAATTGTTTGAGAAATATTTTATCATTAAATATAAATCATTTAACAACTTTAATATTGGTTCGTAAACTTACAGAAATATACACTTCAAGACAATTGTTATTAGTAGTATTTAAGTGTTGACCGCGCCAAAGTGTGGCCGGGTATGCTAGTATATATATATATATATATATATATATATATATATATATATATATATATATATGTTTGTTTAGATGTGTATTTCTAATTTCCATAATACTGTATTGGTACGAAAGATCAAAACGATCGGCGTCAAAGGATCAAATTTTTTCCTGAAAATGATTTCAACACGTGATGAAAAAAAATAATTGATGTTCCCTTTTCATCTTCCGCTTCAATGATATTTCTCTCATTTATTTTGCATCAGCAGATATCCAATATTAATTTCAGAAACATTCATCGTACGATTATAAATATTTATAATATTTTCCTATATTGCAGATCGACGGAGTTTAACTAAAAAGTAAATATAATTCTGCCGATGCACGATGGTAGACTATTTGTATTACTTAAAATAAATAATTGCTCTGTAAAATTTGCTATATCATGTTATTAAACTGCGTAATGCTTTGTTTTCGAACAATGCAATCATTTCATTGTAAAGCTTCATGAATTCGGAGTATTTAATAATAATCCGCGAATATATAACGTATATGATAACATTCTAATTGGGATTTAATTAATTCGAATTGTTTATACAAACCAGTAATAAAAGTCTAAATTAAAAATTTCTCTCTATGCAACGATTACAAAAACTATGTTTATATTAAATATAGGGAAAAAGTTATTGGTTGCTATGCAAAAACTCGATAGGAAATAGAGCTGTTTTTACTGTATTTGAATAATTGAAAAAAATATATGAAATACAAATTTAATAAATTACAATAGTATATTACAGCTTTGTTTCAATTTTATTCATATATAATTTTGTAATAATTTTTAAGTTCCCGAAAGAGAAATTTGTTTTTGCCAGAAAATCTAACTCGGAGATTTTGTGTTTGTTTAAAATTTAAAGTCATTTTTGCGATTATTTAGAACTACCAATTTTCGCATAAATTCCGAACCGATTATGAATATTCAAAAACCACTCGGCAGATATTTGTTAGGAATCTTCAGTCATAAAATGCACTAATTTACGAAAAAGATGGGCAGTTTTTTCGTAATTATATGAAACATATTAGGCTATCATTATATCATATGCAAATATAATGAAAAGTTATTTAATTATGAAAAATTATTGAAGTCTTGTATAATGAACTGCGTTTTCGGGATATACCAGCGCTTGTTTCTGCACCATAATTTAATTAAGAACGGGGTTTGAAGATCCATGAGTAAAAAAGTTCACGATCATTATCTCAAAAGTAAGAAAAGTATAATTTTTTTGAATAGTACTGTTATAAAACTGGAGGCAAATCAGCCATCACTATAATTCTTGATCACGAAATAAACGGAAAAGTATCCATAATCATACCAAAGATATTTTTTCCATTAGTAGTACTTTTATTTTTATTTTCATATACAAGAGGTTTCAATCAAATGTATTTGATTCATAATATTACATATAATTTTTATGCAACTCAACCTTTACACTGACTAAGGTGTATTATAAGAAAATACTCAATAAAAGATTAAATTAAGTTAAGAAAATAATTTTAAAAGAGATAAATAATATTAATGGTTATTCTACTTTTGCTGTTGCATATTTCTGGCGAATTACCAGATCGAAGTTATTTATACTGTTATCTCTGTTAAAAATGCAGCCATGAAATTTATATTTTGCATTGCTTGAATAATGTAGCTATTATTTTGTAAAATTTCTTTAAAATTAAAATAAGGGTTTGGACCTGTTTGCTCTCATGGCCGTCTCAATTTACCCCACATATAAAGTTACAAAATGTTGAAAAACTGTATTAAAATAATAATTTCTACAATCATATATTAACTGGGGGTTTTACTGAATATCGTCAGACAGTTGTTCGTTTGATAAGTGGTATATGTGTAATTTGTTTGGTTTCTACTATATGACTGCTCAAAGTCAGCTTGGATCATTCTACCCCTATGAAGATATCAGCTAGGAATCTTATTGAATAGTTTTTAGTGAGAGCAAAAACATAGTTTTTGAACATATAAATATTTTTTGTAAATAGGTAAATTCTACTTGTAATTGTTTAAGTAGATTACTTGCACGTTAGGAAAGTTCATGATTTCAAAGACTACAAGCAAAATGCCATTTATATCTACATTAAAACAAATATAATAATACTATAATAAAAATTAAAATAATACGCACATTGTCCATGAAATGAGGCGTGTGTTTACGAGTATGTTCTGAGACTTATAAAATCCATCTCTATCTGGAGTCATTTTTATACAGTCTTATTTTAATTAATTCTATAATTATTTTGCATGAGATTCGAATACCTCATTATCAACTTATGGTATTACGACGTATGCCAAATAGAACAAAAGAGCAAAAAGCGAGGTCATTATTAAAAGATAAATGCGCTACTCCACTTCTATGCAAAAGCAAGAAAATAAATACATCATAGTTACGTCGCTTTCTGCAGATGAAAAACAATCGCACAACAAAAGAAAATAAAGGTTAACATTGCGCTTTTACACAATGTTCTTTCACATTTCCCATCCCATTTACCCAAGGATGATAATCATACCGAAGTGTTAGCGGTCTTTGAAAGCTTTGCGATTTCCAACATAAAAGTCTGTTCTTGATTAATCCGTAATTGCACTTTGAAGTTTACAGCCATCCAACGTTTTATTATCCACAAATATATACCCATTATTTATTAAACGCGCAAATGTGTTTTTGTCTTAGGGACGCGCAGAATTCATCGATGCAGGACGATAGTTCGAAAATACTATAATTTTACCGAGATATAATAGAAGTGAACCTTTATCTTTCTGCTTTAAAAGATGTTAAAACACATAGTGACCAATTTTCTGATAAAATAGATATTTGTGGTGATGCTATGTTATAGGTCTATAATCGTATAACGAACTGTTTAAAACATAACCTACAAAATTGCTTGAACTTGCCGATATTGTATCTGATCTATTAGCTTTGATTTGTTTATATTTGTCCACCCATCTACTTATTTACCTGTTTAAGTATTAATTAATCTATGTTTTTACCCATTTGCCTGATTACTTGCACACCTGTCTATCTCTACCTTTCAAATTGTATACCATTCCATAAACCTATTTATACACATACATATCTTTTCCATACCTTTCTATTTGCCTATTTTTCTGTATTTGTATCTTTTTACTATTTTTGTATTTGTCCATCTGTTTACTTGTTTATTTACACATTTATCTATATGCATTTTTACCCGTTAACGTTTCTGAATAATTTTGTATGTTTACCTGATTAAACATCCTACATGATCTGTCAACATGTCAATCTGTATATCATTCTACCAGTCTAGCAGACTATCTTGCTTTATTTTTTGTTTACTTATGCATCTATTTACCTGCCTACCTGATTACGTGTACGTGTATATCTGTTTACCAAGACTCTTGTCTACCTCTTCAGCTGCCAACTCGTCTACCTCTCTCTGTCTACATGTGTATATGTCCAACGGTCTATATGTTTACTAGTTTACCTATCAGCTGTATACCAGTACATATCCGTATTTATGTTCATATATCTATCTTTCTATTCGTTTACCTGATATGCCCATATCAGATATCTACCTGTATCGTTATCTTCCTGCATACCTGTAATTCTGCCTATCTGTTTACAAATAACTTAACATTTATATTTGAATCATTATAACGATTCGTAATAGTCATTTTTTTTCAAATTTGTATCATTTTTTCCTGCAACTCTGATATTGGAGAGAGTATGCTTTCGCGAAAATGTTTCTCTTTGTGAATACAAGTAAAATATTTGATTCAATCAAATCGTATGCTCCAAAACCTGTTATTTCTTGCACTTTTTGCTCTTTATCTTTTAAACGGTTGGACATGCCAAAATTAATCAGCGCGTCTCTCTATCTATAGGAATCGAATGCTTTTTGAACCATTCAAATAGATTTGTTATTTTAAAAAATTTCATCGATTTTTTTCTAATTTTAAGGTATGCCAAAATGATCAGGACGTCTTGGAACGTAAAGATATCTAATACATATTTTTATTTTCTATTCCCTGATATTATTAACTTCCCGTAGGGTAAGTTATAGTAATCGCAAAAAAATCGAAATTTAAAATTTTTATATATCTTTACGTTTCAAAATCTTCAAATCTTAATAATAATAATCTTAATAATTCAAAAAACATTTTAGTTGTATTGACAAGATAAAGACTGATTAAATTTTCATTAAGGCAGGCCTAGCGTTTTCTAAGATATAGTGAAAAAAGTAAATTTAATCATTAGACATGTGCGCATCATATTATCAGATATTTTATAGAGATTTTAACAATAAGTACAAATTTTGGTTACATTCCTATGGGTTCCATACCAATGTTTATCAGTCAGATGGCCTGGCGGCCCTTCTACGTCTCGATATTTTGTCTATATGCAGTTAAAACAGTAAGATTGCTTTGAAAAAAAGTTCAATATTTCCAAAATATTTAAAAATAAAGAAAACAATTTTTTTTCAAAAAGTGTTTTTTCTAAAAAAGTAAATTTTTGTCAAAAATTTATAGTTTCTCAAAAATCTAATATTTCCAAAGTAAAATATTTTCAAAAATGTCAATCTTTTGAAAAAAAAATTTTTTTGGCACGGGAAGTTCCAGCAATTTGCTTTAAGGCACGATGCCATGCGCCCCGCTATAATTATAATTTATCCTTCAAGTTAGAAATAGTACAAAATCATTCCTTCAATGATGGATTAGTTAAAATTTTTTAATAAATATAAGTTCAATGGTTGTTTTTTGATGTGTTACGTATTGTCGTGTAGTTGGTTTTGTTTTCAAAGTATAATTTTTAAAAGTCCAATTGGGTCTAGCTCCCAGACCTATCCCATTAAACGTTGGTTAATGTATCAATATATAATATCTAAATCAATATCGATTTTATTGAGAAATCGTCCATCCCTATGTGACATTTTGTTTATCGTTTTTTGCATCGAGATCTGAGTTGTCTTCACTTCGCTGCAGCGAGCGCATTCGATGTTATTCGATTATGTAGTTTTTGCTTTGGAGAGACTGTTTTGCAAAATTACTATTTCACGTTACAATTTTTAATGGGAATGCTTCAACGGCGCTGAATAATATATTAGAACAGAAGCCCTGAAGCGTTTTATAAATTGATTATTTCTGCATATGAACGAAAAGACTAGAACGATGCAAAAGCTTTGAATAGTAATAAATAGAACGAGGTGTTTTTTAAATAGTAATTTAAAATGCAGACGTATTATATCGATTTTAATTAAAGATATTTTCTAATGGATAATGCATAACATGAAACAGAAAAGAAATACTCTCGCTCTTATTGTAACTCTTCTCCGCGTACCTTTAAGCCTCGCTCTATACCATTTCATAAATTTAAACTTAATTTTGCCATAATTATAGCTTACTAATACCACGTTTATAATTAAATGTATATTTCTATTTATTTCATATATATTTCTATTTTCTTCTTGAGTATAAAAAGCAACAATTTAATAATTACAACGAAATATTTCATGTGGTTTTATAAAACAAAATTAAAAAAGAGCTTTCACCGCGTACGTGCGATTATAAATTAAATCCAAAGCTTTACCATGAACAATTTAAGCCGCAGCCACTTGAAGAGGGGATCAGAAACTTTTTTCGATTCCCACATAAAAAACACACACCAAAAGAGATAGGTTTAAGTGAAAAGTTTCAACGTTGATATTTTCATTGTACTTTTACATCTACATCGATGAAATGGCTAATAATAAATTCTGTGCTTTTTTAAGCTCTGAGTGCACCAATATTTTTTTCGAACTTTTATACGCCTGGGAAAATGGCATTAAAATACATTGATGGCTACATGAAAGTAAAATTACGATATTAGGATTAAAGTGACAAAAAGTGACAAAAATAAAAATTCAAATTTTGCACATTTGCAGCACAAATTTTAGAGATAAAAATAATTATTTAACATTAACATCATTATTATTGTTGTTGTTGTTGAATAGTAATTAAAACTAAATGGCCTAAAAAACTAAAATAAACTATTATGGAAAAAATTCCCAACGTTCTCGGTTTTTAATTGATTGAACCGCTGCAATACCACTTAAAGTGAACATTTTACAAGTATAAAATTAATATTTGTTAATAATTGGTTTATATTTTACATATTCATTAGGTTAAGAACACAGTCAAGGAATCATTAATATTTAACAAAACTATAGAAAAAGACAACTATTCCAAAACATTTATTAGATTGTAAGATAACAGAAATGTACAATTCAAAAATATTATCCAATTTACAAGCACTTAGACACCTGTTGTGGAAAATAAATACATAATTGTGAAAAAATATCGAATCGATCACATAAATGGATCTGCGTTTCATTATTACCATCTATTCATTTAAGTTAATTAATATCATTAAATTATTTTAGAAGATAAAAAAACTATATATGTATTTATTACAGTGACTGGCAAATTAAATAAACAACTTTATATTTAGTGCAATAGTTGCATTCAAGGTAACCAACTCATTCCTAACTGCACTAAGTAAAAAATAATTATGTGCAGCAGTTTTTCTTGACATCATCCAGGTCTGGCATATGGGTTTGCTCTACAAATTGAGCGAAATTTTTCAAATCTTAATTATCTAAGAGAACATGACAAATTAACATTAAAGAAAGACTCTCCTCACCAAAATCAATCCATTCTTGTGTTATTCGAGTTAGTGTTCACTATACGAATTTCTGTTTAATAATCAAAATCTTTAATTCATTTTCTCAAGAAAATTTGAAACAAATGGTTTGAAAAATTCCGGAGAACCGAAAGAATAAGCCCAGAGAACATAAAATATTTTTGTAAATTATTCTGGCAGAAATAGACATTTTTTAAGAAGCTAAAAATATTTGTATAAATTAATCTGAAATATTTACGTACTCCTTAATAAAATTTTGGATTTATAACACATAAAATATATACACTCACGTTTTAAGCCGTTATTTAGGAACACATGTCATAAAAAGGAAAATAACTTCATTACTATTTAAATATGCACCGTGAGATTGAACCACTTGCTTCACCACTATTTTTACAATGTACTTTGTCTCAAATAATACTAAATAATGCAAACATCTTCGTCGTGATTCATAAGACCGTGATTTCTGTGCGATCGTAATTTTGGTAATAAGTACATTCTCGTATATAAGTTCATTCATTATTCATGAGTTCATTTTTTCTTGAAACCTCTTCCGCCGTCGTAAATTATATTATAATAACGTATTAAAGGTATACTATAATAACAATTTAAGTACACCATTTTATGATGTACATGTCAATTAATCATTTTTATAACGATGTTACTTGGGATAATGATTATAATGTGAATGGACTGGATTTATGGACTAGTTAAATTTAGAACAAATTTTAGTTTGATAAGGCGCATTAAGGTGCGAGTTATGAAAATATTAGGAGAATTGAGTTAAACTTGAGTTTATTACTTTAATATTAAAAAAATATATATAATAAATGACACCATATTCGAAACAAAGTACATATTGAATACTACTAATATTTTATATCAAAGTAGTGATTGAAGCCTATTATCTGATGCGTACCGTGTCTCAAAAGTAGTAATCTGAATAATAAATTTTAGTTAAATTTGCATTTGCATTAGTAAAGAAATGTGTTTTATCACTATTTTTTATAAAAATGCGTTTGTTTTTTTTTTACTCAATAAGCGAGATAAAATGAGATAGCAAGGGGCCGAACAGATACTATATGTGTCATTTCTAATTTTAAAAGAATTTTACGAAATAATAGCTACAATATTTAGCTAATGCAAAATATAGCTTTAATGGGCACATTTTTTACAAAGATATCACTATATATAACCTTGATTGACTATTTTATCAGATTTATAAAAAAAATATATCATGACAACTTTATGTTACGGTCCAACGGTATGATTTGCTGGTAAAAATTGTTAAAACAAATCAGGCGTTGCACACACTAACCTACAAAACGCACAAACGTTAAATAGCAATTTGATCATTTTGAAGTCTCATTTGAAGTTAGATTTTATCTGTAAAGCACCTGATTGCACAGTAAATACATAGCATTTTAAAAGATTTTACTCCCAATTCATACTAAAACAGAATCGTAACATAGCTTTCTCATAACATTTCTATTCCGTCGTGGAATTGGCATTAATTTATGACCTAAAATTTGATATTTCATTCAATATTTTCAAGCAATTACATATTTAACAAGAAAAAAGAGAGCGCGTAAGGTTCACACGCAAATGAAGTAAAAATTATTTGCTACTGTACAAGATGGCATTTAAGTAAAAATAACTACATCATATAAACATTTTGAATAATGTTCATTAGTATTATTTACCAAATTACTAATAAAAATAAATAAATATACTCATTATGCACACATTTATTAGTCACAACCATTATACACATTCATATAATGACAAATTATAAATTATATATTTATAATAGCATTAAAATATGTGAAATATTTAAAAATAATAATATAATTGAAGTCATACTTCAAATATGACATGACATGACATGATCGGTTTGTCATTATAATTAGTGACATGAACCTTCGTTAGAGAAATTCTTTCACACAGTGGATTATTTTAAACAACGCCTAAGAAGTATGGTTTTCGCAACTTCACTCATCATGTAATTGTATTAAAGAAATCCATGTAATTAAATTAATGATTGCTTGTATTTTTTTTACTTTTTTGCTGACGATATAATCTCATTGTTTAAACAGCTGTGAAATCTTCCTAGCCTAAAAATATGTTTTATTTTAATAACTTCAAAGATTTATAGAAACTACAAATAACATAGAAATAATTTCTAATCAATAAACTTACGTTTAGTACATGGCCCGTATGTTTAATTTGTTTTATTATTTTTAAGGAACAGGGTAAAATATTCTTCTGATTCAGACATTTTTCATTAAATCAAGATTTGTTCTACGATGTAACTTTAAAATGTTTATTTATCTATGTCGATTTCTTTTTTGATATTGGTACTCATACAACGTTGATGCCGGTACGCATACAACTACAGAATTCTATTCACATACGACGGCTAATCACAATCGACTCGTATAGAAATGATCTCGAGAGCAAATAACGAACAGTTCGGGCGTTACGGACTTCCGTTGCATTTGTACGGATTTACACCCTAGTCGCGCCTAAAGAAGTTTTACTTCAACCAGTTATATTTTGGATCTCAAGTACATAGTAACATATCAGTGTTGATTATAAAACATCATTGCTTTTGAAAAAAGTGCTCCCCATAAGACTTCACTTCACTATGATCCCCCACTCCGTTTCCGGATTATAACTATCTGACAAATCGCATCATTGCTCAGGATCTTGATTCTTTTTTCTTGTTAATAAATAAGGTCCGACAGAGGAATAGTCGGTGGTCACTTAGACGGAATTCCGTAGTAGTTTTTAGGTCAGTGTATCACATCCGACGCGTGACATGTAGCATCACATAACACAACGCGACGTAAATGGACATTCTTACATCTACGAGTCGCATTTATTTCAATCTTGCTCTTAAATGTACTGGCTTATGTACAAGAGAACCATATATATATATATATATATATATATATATATATATATATATATATATATGTACTAGCTGCCCCAAAAAACGTTGCTTTGCCATAAAAAATATTTTTAGAGTTTTTTAAATATTAAACGCATTGATTGTGAATGTAGAAGTATGTAGTCAATAAGTGAAAAAACAGCTAACACAAATAATATGGATGGTTTACCTACTTCAAAGCATGCCTCATATAAATATTTATGAGGCACATTGATAGTCATTAAGTCATTGCAAGTGCCAACCTAATCTGAAACTGATTTCATTTTAATTGAATAGGGGCGATAGGCAGATTCAATGTTTCAATATATCATTACCGCGATTTTTATTAATTCATGATTTTTTTAATGAAGAAAGAAATCTAATAATTCAATTTTGAGTTATGCTTTGGCTTGTCAAGAAAATCTCTTGACATTTTAAAAACTGAAAAAATGTATAGTTTTGTCTTAGGCTTGTATGATATCTTCTACATTTTATGTAGCGTGATTTAATAATGATTTTATTATGTCCTTTGTAGAATTTATAAAATAGAAATTTGTGGAATATTAGATAAAATCAAGAAAAGTGCGCAAAATATTAATGAAAATTAAAACCTTATTGAAAAATGTTGTATTGATGTCAGTTTTTCAGTACTGTTGATTATTCAAAATCCTAATTTAGAGAAAAAATTTCGTAACGGTCTACTTTGTTTACGAAAGCATTATTAAATTGATTAAATTCGTAATTTCATGGTGATTCGTGTTGAATTTATTAAAGTGATTTGACTTGTGAAGATGTGAGTGATTCACCGCTTTTGTGCTTATTTATTGTTGCTCTTTTTAGTGATTAAATTTATTTTTATTGCCTTTTTAGTGTTTTAGTAAAACCGTAGTGGGTGGTGCAATGTTGACTTCCTAGTTCAGCAGTCGGCAAACTTTTTCCTAGAAATGTTGATGTAATCTATTATTTATATCTATATTTATTTTGTAGTTAAAATATTTTATATCAAATAACACAGATTGTTTCTTTGCAGGCAACAAGCAAGTAATTGGAACCTTCCATAAAAATGGTTTCTTCAACTAAATGTAAGTAATTTTAATTTCCAATGCCTTTGATACCGTCACACGTTTTCAAATGAATTTATAAAAATTGCAGTAGTAGTATTTGTAAATTTTAATAGCACCGTTTGTGTATGTAGGCAATAATTTATACAATATGATAATATACACTTTAAAACAATCTTTTTTTAATCAATTCATAAAACTTCAACTTCAACTAAATGTAAGTGATTTCAATTCCTAATCATGCGTTGGTACGGTCACAGGTTTGCAAATGAATTTATAAAATGTGCAAAAGTAGTATTTTATAAATTATTACCGAATTTTCTATGTATGTAGGCAATAATCTATATTCCGTAATATGATAATAGACATTTTAAAACGATCTTTTTTTTAAACAACTCGTCAAACATTTATGATTGTATAAAGAATAGTTAGAAATGGTTGAAAAAGTGAGAGAAAACTGCATATTCACTAAAATTCAAGATTTCTACATAAGATGATTCAATTATGAATTATACATACCAACAATTTCAATTATCAAAATAAATTCAAGAGCAAATCCTACAAATTCCCTCTATGGGACAGCGTAATGTTCCGGTCACATACCGATATTTTTATATTTTTATAAATAGTTATATTTTTAGTGAGATCACCCATAAATTTATTTCTTTAGCGTCGTCAAGACAACCAATATCGAAATTTATGACGTTTGCTAAGATTTTTATGCACTTATTGAAGTGCATATATAGTAGTGCGACATTATGATCTGAGGGACGTGAAAACCACAGTTTATTTATGCCGAATATTTTTTTAAATAAGTATGTTTATTTTTGTTTGCCTATGTAGACTTATAATTACAAATTATTGCCCGCCAAATTTTTTAGGATGCAAATAATAAATTTGGCCAATCGAGAATTAATAGGTAAACCATTTTGATTAGTAGAAGGCGTAAACTATATCATATTATTCTTAGTGATTTTATATATTTCCGAATATCCAAAAATTCAAAATGAAGCTTATACAAGTTATACAAGTTAACCAAGTTTCAAATTTATGGTTTTCGTAGACTTCATATCTCAAGTTGAGTCCAGCCATTTCCAGGAATTCTTAGCCATTAATTAAGTTTTAAGCCTTATAATGGGCTATCGTTTCTAATCAGGTAGTTTATCTTTGATGATTGAAAAGACGATTAAAAAGTTGAACATCAATAAGTAAAAATAATTGATATTTTGATTAAGATGCTCTGTATCAATGTAATATCATTTCACAGTGCCATACACGTTCGTTATAAGTCACTGAAACTAAAAAACAATGTTAACCGTTTCCAATCTTAATTATAAGTCAATTTCCCGTCTAAGTATATTACCTGGATACCTATATAAGGGTCTATAACGATGATCGGTTCTATTATAACGAGCACCATGGAAGTGAGGAAATTACAGGGAAATCTGATGATATCAGCCAGGATTGGGGTTTGGAGCAGGGAGGGCGGCGAGCCGGCGATTAGCCGAAGCCAAAGCAAACCCTCCATTATCGAACAATTGCCTCGCGTGAACGAACAATCTGTACTGTTGTACATGCGACAAAATATATTGGAATCATTTGTTGATACGGATAGTTCATCTTGAGGATTAAGTTTGCAAAAAAATATTATTACTGGTGAGCTGCCAAAGAAAATTTTATAGTGTGGGAAAACCACCGTTTTTACCTTCCCTTGCTTCTAACACTCCTATCCAACTTATGTTTCTTACCTTTGCATTTTCCTTTCTATTAGACTTCTTTTTTCTACATATTTTGAGCTCTTAGTTGGTTATAATATTGTTTCTACAGGTAGTTTTTGTCGTTCTTCACATATTGCGTATTTTTGTTCTTCAAATATTGTTTTTCGTTGTTAGTTTTATTTGTGTTTGTGAGCACGGTTGTTTAGTTTGTGATACCTAAATTTAACTTAAGCATACGTTAATTAATAGTTTTACACAATGTATTGTTCCTTTCAAGTTAGATTCAAAAGATTTTTTATACCACTTCCAGAAAATTTCTTCAATTGGTTGGGATATAAAGGACCACCTAAACATTTACACTGGCAAGGTGTGAACAATAAAAAAATAGTAATTATAATTATAAAATCAGGTAAATAAAACAATTCAATCAGAGACTAATTAAATTAATAGTTACTAAAAAGTCAAATACAAAAAACGGTATGTATTTATATAATTATATTACAAGAAATAATAAGTCTGATTATAATAAATTATTTAAAAATAAATACCGAAATAAGCATGCTTAAATATACATATTTAGAATATGATTTTTGAATTTCTTGTTCAAGCTAACAATTAAACTGCATTGCATTAATTGAATAATGTAGCTATTATTTTATAAAACCTTTTCAATATTTGATATAAGTAGTTTTTTGCCAAAATTGAAAGTATACCAATTCATATAATTTCCAATTGATATATCTCATCATTATTTTAATATCTGACGTCGAAATAGAATTTTAAAATTGGAAAACCTGAGAAAAATTCTCATAATGATATCGTAGGTTCATCGTGATCATAAAATTAAGGACACAAGAGTCAAATATGACATTGAACTATGAACCTAAAATATGAATTTCAACCTCTGAACGTGATATATATAGGAAATATTTAATTAGAGTCCTACAAAACCATCGGAATTGGACACTTCATACATCAATGTGTCTACTGTAGAACATGCCATTAAGTGGTAAGATGTATATCATGATATTAAATTTTGCGAAATAAATAAGCAAAAGGTAGTAACAAGATGTGTCACATGCGCATAAATGATATAAATAAAAATTATTTTAAATTACATTTATGCGAAGCCCTTGTAGGTTCTGATTTTCTAAACTCCATAACTTGAGAGTAACCCAATTATCTATAATGAGCTGTATAATATTACCGAATAAAAGCTATCTTCATTATTAAAAATCACATTCCATAACTGATATTTTAAAAGTATAAATTCTTTTAACTGAATTATGAATACACTCAACTGCTTTTACTTTCGGATTGTTTAATCTGATTAACTCAGTTTGTTAGCAAGTTGAGATATTTTATTCCAAGATAATGTTCCCCAAAAGCTCTGATTTAACTTTCAAACAATACTAAAATGTTATTCACCTTTCTTTATACTTTTGTTTCAACTTCTGTCAGTTTGCGTATTTCCTTGGTTTATTTAATTTCATTTGAATTTCAATCTAATACGAAGCTGTCTGACCACACCTCTTTTTGAGTAAAAAATCTTGTTATATTATTATTGCTAGGGTTGTAGCCTGTGGGCTTAGTTTTGTTAGAATTAAATTTATTTTCCGAATCATTTCCAATGTTTAAAAAAAAAAGAATTTTAAAAAAAACCTTTTTGTTACTTTTGAAATAAGAAAAAAAAAACTTTTTGTTCTTCTCAAAAACTAATTATTTTCCGTACTGTCAACATAAGCAAAATGTTATTTGAATAATTTCAATAAAATCATCAGTTCTTTTGATAACTGCTATATTTTGCACATTTTGCTCCGTATATTCCAAAGGCTGGAACTGCTTAATCCTAAAAAGACTAATCAACACATCCTCTCGACTATATGAATCAAATATATTTTCAATTATTTTAATCGGACGCTTCGAATTGCAATTTTCTGAAACGGCTAGACCTGTCTTTGCCAAAAACTAATCAGCAAGTGTCAATACGAATATTTTTTTTTTTTTTTTTGTGCTGAAGAATTTTTTTTTTTTTTTTTTGCTGAATCGTTCGGTGTTCCATGCTCTTGAAAACGCTGAGAAAAATATAGAATTGTTTGAAGATATTAAATTTTTGTTTGCATATAAATATGGTTCGAATTAAATAAAAATATTTCCCATACCGGGAATCGAACCCGAGCCTCCTGGGTGAAAGCCAGGTATCCTAGCCACTAGACCATATGGGACACGCTTCAACGTCTAGTATTTCGTGTTGCTCACATTTTAAATTCTGCTGGGAGACAAGTAAGACTCGTGTATGTACAAAATGTATCGATAACATATTTAATTATGTCGTCATATCGAACGACCTTGCTTGCGTCTCAATATCATTCAATAATTTGATAAGTTCATCAAAATATTTGCTGAGATCTTTTAATAGCTCATTTATTTTCCATATTGACATATACAAATAGTCTTAGGTAAACAGTGACAAACAGTTTTCCGTACCCGTCGATCG